>NW_004949095.1:4347298-4364945 GCF_000317375.1 Microtus ochrogaster
AAAGAAAGAAAGAAAGAAAGGAAGGAAGGAAGGAAGGAAGGAAGGAAGGAAGGAAGGAAGGAAGGAAGGAAGGAAGGAAGGAAGGAAGGCTTCATATTTCCACTTACTAAAGCAGTTAAATGCAAACATCTTAATAGTTATAGCCAATCAGGTATACTTGGCATAACTTCCAACTTTGAAATCACTGGACACCACCAACCACATATCCTGATGATCTTTACACAGTACCCTCAAGTCCTCCAAATTCCATACAAATATATGATAGCAATGAATGGAATACAGTAAAATCTAATGCTGAAATTGTAAAACTATCTTGCATTAGCACTTCGTATAATCTAAGTATTCTATTAATATTCCTTTACCACCCCATGACAAGTCTGCAGTTTCAGCACTTGAAGTACTTCTCAGTAATACCTCTATACTGTGAAAGAGCCCGTAAATAATGAGTGACAGGCATCACAGGTATCAGTAAGAAAGGGAAGAAAATAAATGGTGAGTGAGAGGAAAGCAACAAGGGCACTGGGGCAAGCATGAATCCAAGATCTTTCAGCAGAACACAGACAAGAAATAATAAATGGGGGAGGTCAAGACATTAGGAAAAACAGGTGGTCAGGAGAAACAGAAAGACAAAAAAGAGAGAAATGGGCAGACTGGGTAAGAGACAGAAAAAAACAAAGAAAGCAAGGACAGACAGAAAGAGACCGAGCAATAGTCAATGGGGCAGAAACTCAGATTGAAACAGATGAACAAATTGAGCAAACAAAAAAGAGGATCAGACAAAGGTGATACAAAATGAAAAAAGCAAAACCAAGAAATGAGGAAGAGAAAAACAGACAAGTCAATGCAGACATCAGAAAACAACAGGAGTAGCTGAAAGGCAGAAATACCAAGAAAGATAGTGGATTCAGCCTGAGAAAGGGGAAGAAGAAAAGAACTCAGGTTGGGCAAAGCTATACAAGTGTGAAAGCACCAATTTTATCTGATCCTGGAAGATAAGCAGAATCAGACTGTTCAGTACCTGAATAGGAAAAAGGAACTAGGGTGTGGCAGTGGGAGTGGTGGGGGTGAGGGGAGAGCTTCCCTTCCCAACCCCACCACCCTGGGGAACAAGAACTGTACCCATTAATTCGTCATTTAAAGGCATGGTCCCTACAGTTCACTAGTGCATGAAAATGAACTATGAATTATAAAAACCATTGTTAATGACACTGAACTCTGTATGCTAAGTTTTTTTCTAGCTGGAGGGTCTTTTTCTGCATATTACTAGCAACCAGTTTCTTATTTCAGATATTAATACTCTCAGGGAGAAGCTATGTGTGTTTCCAAGAGTTTCTGCTCCAAGCACTCAATATAGTATGCCAATAATTCATTTTCTAGAAAGATTATAACCACATAAAATTATATATGAACACTTTTTAAAAGAGTAAAATAATAAATGATAATGCAGCTTATCTCCAGGACATTATCAGCCTCATATCTCCTTTCACTCTGAGACCAGCACTATTGGAGCTGCATGTTGCTGCATGCATGTGTGTGTTTGTGTGTGTATAACTGTTATTGCTGTTTTTATTTTTCTATCAGATTTTAAAACCAACAAAGAAGAAAGTTGAAAAGACTATAAGCCCAAACATGATTAATGCTGAGGTTAACCAACTTTTTGCAAAAGTCATCTCATCACATTTTATACACAAGAAATAAAACTCTAAAAATAAAACCTTTTCTTTATTGTTCTGTGGATTTTAAATGCATTTTTATTTGAATAGGGATCTTAAAGATCAATTTTTTGCTATTCATTATGAAATCACCATACAGAAACTTAATAGTTTCTAGAATGAGAATTCCTGCCCTCAGAGTCAATAAATCTATATTTATAAGATAGATTATTCAAAGTCCTTTTCTGGAAAACAAAGTGGGGCCATTGTACAGATAGAATTCAACTAGGATTTATCTATTCCAATAATTCTCAAGCTTTGTTGTATAATATAATACCTGAAAAGCTGGATAAAAACATACAGATGCCAAGTCCACAGATTCTAATTTAATCAGTTTTATAAGGTAACATCACACTTCTGATTTGTTTGTTGGTTTTGTTTTGTTTTGTTTTTGTTTTTAGTTTTTTGAGACAGGGCTTCACTATGGTGCTCTGGCTGTCCTGAAACTTACTATATAAACCAGTCTAGCCTTTAACTCAGTGATCTGCCTGCTTCAGTCTCCCATCTCACACAGCACAGGAACACTGGGCCTAAAGGAATACACTACCACACCAGACTACACCACGCTTCTTTTTTAAATTTTCTGGTAATTCTGAATTGCAACCACAGTTAAGTCACCAATTTAATCCATCTTCTTACCTAAAGCAAAATTTTTCTCTAAAATCCATTGTAATAGCTACCCATCATACATTCTGTTAAACCTACTATATATCCATCAATTTAATTTTGGAGCAATTTAAATTTTCTGGAAGTTCTGAAAAGCAAAAATTGCCACCTAGTCCTATTTCTAGTTCACCATCCAAGTTCTTCTAATTACCCATGTATCCCCCAAGTATTCTGTGCTAAGCTTCTTTAACCACTGCTACTCCATGCCTATTCCCATATGCTAATGGCTCATTTCTAGAAAAGTTCATTTTAATCCATGATACCCATTATCATACTCAATATTCCAGACATGAGTTAAGGGTGCTCTACAGTTTTTGCTATTGCTGTTCTATAAAACTTACTATATACTGATGACTAGGACTTTACTCGTGGCTCATACCAGGGAAATAGTTAAATCCCTAGATATCTTTAAATTATATTTAACCATGCTTTCATTCTCCCTTCCTCCAGGTGTTCATAACTTCAACTTAACTCTTCAATCTTATTCAGTTTAACTAATATTGAGCTAGTAATTGTTCTCCAGAGTGACAGACTAGCCTGTAAACATTACCAATTTCTATGATAGAAACAATGCCGTCATATCAAATTTCAAGCTATCAACACTAAATATAAGATTGAAAAGAGTTGTAAACAAAGATCACAAGCTTGTGTGAGAAGGCTCAGGGACTACAGTGCTCAGTTCACCATTTTAGTTAGACATTTCCATCACAGTTTCTGCAAATGCACTTTGAAAGTAACATTTCCTAACTGGCCTCCAAGATTCTGATACAGTGAGTATAGCATGGGATTCAGATACTAGGAAATTTTCAACAATCCTCAGGTATATCTAAAGCATACACTTGGATGAAAACACTTTTGGGGCTAAATGAAACTGTCAATACTCTTTGAATAGAATTTGTCCAGTTAGCTAAGAGTTCCACTAATTATGTTCTCAATCGTCTCACATTTTATCCTCCATAAGCAGAACCTGACAGGCTTGAAGGATCTGACCTGAAATGACATGCCTCCAGCATTTGCCCAGTCATTTAGGAAAACCAGCTTCAAAACAAAATCAGGTCAACAATCACACAACTTGCTTTTGTGAACCAGTATGAACTGCTAGGTGATGAGCAAAATGCTGAAAGCTCAAAATTCGTCTGTTTTAGAAGGGTTACTTCCAGGTAAGAAGTAGAAGCACTCACAAGGTATAAACCAGAGAGTGGAATTTACTGCTTCAAAGTAGCAAACAACTAAAGAGCAAAAACTAGAGGTGAAGTACCTAATTACAGAGAGGAAAGAACCAAAGAGAGGCAAGTTGACCTTCTGTGCCACTCAATCTTGCATGCTTACCAGTTTAGCTACCAGGCATGAAGTCCTGGACTTAGGACATGCAGAGGGATCCACATAAAGCAAGGATCTTTAGCACAGACAAAAGCTTATAGTTGAAAAAATAGGAAAATAAGGGCAAGATAAGTCCAAGGAACCAAAAAAAGGAAGTAAATAATAAAGATCAAAACTCAAAAGACAACTAATGATATAAAAATGTGATACTTTGACAAGATCCACAAAACTCATAACATTTTCTTCATATTTACTAGGAAAAAAGATAATGTATAAATCCCTAATATCAACAAGAAACAAGATCTTTAACTACAGATTTTAGAACCATTAAAAAGACAGTCAGAGGCCAGCTGTGGTAGCACTTGCCTGTAACTCCAGGATTTAGAAAGGGAGGTAGACACAAGAGGACTATGCATCTACACAGTGCAATCCTGTCAAAACAAAAGAGAAACTGGAGGATGGAGCTCAGGGGTATAGAGTGCCTTTGAGGTGAGGGGAAAAGCACTTATTAAAAAGAAAACTGCAAAGCAAGATGATTTGATTAGGAATTTAACACTTAAGGAAAACAATACTCTATACAAAAAGTCTACAACACAAAATAGAGGGAAGATCCTAACTCATTTACGCTACCAAAATTAACCCAATTCAAAAGTGGGGGAATTAAAAGCAAAACAACATAAAACTAGACCAATATATCTTACAAACACACACACACACACACACACACACACACACACACACACACTCACACACCACTCATGCAAACAATCGGAGACGTGGGTGTGTATTCATTCCTTTGGTTGACCTATTATTATTCAACAACCATGACCTCCCCAACTCACTGGACCTAAAGCACAAGGGTACCAAGCACCTCCAGCATACAAAACCAGGGCAGGCGCTTCATGATGCCCTCTTCAGGAATATTCAGGCACTTTCTCAAGATGAGTCAAAACCCTCAGTACCTCAGAAGCCAATACGAACTTGAAGAAGAACCTCAACCTTGTCAAACGTCATACCCTGAGTTCTGTCCACCCAGACCCCAATCTCTGTGACATCCTAGGGACCCAATTCTTAGATAAAAAGGTAAAGCTCAACAAGAAGATGAATGAGCATCTGGCTCACCTCTACACACTGACAGTCCCAGACAGATACTTGTTAGAAATGCTCTCCCTCAGGCAAGACCAAGAGCCTCCAGAGCCCAGGGACCTCTGAGAAGCCGCTCTGTACCTCCAGGTGTCAGGGATTCTTCCTGAGCTCCCCTCTATTCCTTCTATCCCTGTGTCCCTTGATCACCCAGAGAGCAGTTTTTCATTTTTCTTTCAGATTTGTTGAGTATGGGTCCTATTGCATCATACAGGTATCCTCGGACTGTCTCTTGCCTTGGCTTCCCAAGTGCTGGGGTTACAGATCTGCACCACCACAGAGCTCTTTAATCACTCTGGAGTCCTACCCCAAACCTAACCAAATGAAAATAAAACAGAAAAATAAAGATACATCAATAAATTTAATTCATGTTTTAAGAAAGAAAAAATACTTAAGACTGTCTCAATTAAGTATAAGAAAAACATTTGAGCATGTCCAACATACAGTATTGAAACCTCTAAAAGAACCTTCTTAATGACACATACAAACATGTCAATTACCATGACAGCAGCCACTCATCACATTGCCATACTTATTTCTAGGAGCTTATATAACAAAAGTATTACTTTTTCAAGTTACATTCAGGAGACAGAAAACAGATCTGAAAAACAGAGTAATAACAGTAATAGCTGTAGCAATAAATTAAAACCCTATATTGAAAGAAGGGCAAATACATTATAAGAATAGATAATAGTAAGCCCACTCACTTACAAACTCCTTAGTTTTGCTCCTTATTGTCTCATATTTCTTACAAAAAAAATGTTGTGATCCTCTAGGACTAGAAGTTAACTTGACTCCCAGAACAAAAGGTTTGAGAAGCCAGGGTAATTATTAGTCTTGGAGCAAAAGATCTTTTAAGTCCAATCAGGAGCCTTGCTGATCAATAAAATTAATTAGTTGACAGCTATTATGGCCTTGACACAAACCAAAGGAGGCATAATGAAGCTTAAATTACACTGCTACCACACCCCATAAGCTGACAACCTTCTCAGGGAGTCAAATAACATTTAAGTAAACATGAGCATTAGGTGCCAAAACACAACCCAATCCATTATGGAGCTCCTGCAAAAAGCCAAGCATTACTTGGTATTGCTCAAAACTAGATCTCTAGGACTGCACTGCATATGTGGAATGTATCACTGAGTGCTTCCTACCACTTACTCTCTCATCTACCAACTAGTGATTTTCACTATGTAAGCAGTGGTGGCACATGGCTTTAATCCTAGCACTATGGAGGCAGAGACAGGCAGATCTGAGTTTGAGAACAGCCTGATCTACAGAGCAAATTCCAGGACGGTCAGAGCTACACAGTCTTTAAAAATAAACAAAAACAAAATACACACACACACACACACACATATTTTATTATACACACACACATATACATACATACAAACACACACATGTAGCAATATCTATAAAGGCTTTTCTTTGAGGTAGCCTAGTCTAAAAGTTTGGGTAATGGTTTGCAGTTCTCCAGGCTTTGTCGGCCACTTTGTTTAGAGATTTATATGCCATGAATGATATAAGACCATGTCAGCTATTTAGTGCCCTGAACATTTTGGAGTAAGAAACTAGGTTAGATAGAGTCTTAGACGTAGCTCAGGCTAGACTTCTATTTACTGTAGCCCAGACTGGCTTTAAAACAGGATCTTCCTGCCTCCATTTCTAATGGGCTGAGATTACAGGCCTGGGCCACCACATGTAACTGTACACTGTAATTTCATTCATTTTTCTGGTCTCCCTACACATTATATAACATAAGCAGCATTTAAAAATATACGGTAATACAGTATCCTTAAAAAGGACATGACTTTTAGCTGGGCCTTAAAGGAGGAGGAGTTACTAGTGCATTCTATAAAACAGAACTCAGTATGTAGGAATGTTAAAAGACAAAAGTAATTGGTTTGCCCAAAGATCACAACTGTGGTGTTGACTACATTCTCAGTATATGTGAAAGCTACAGAAGCCAAGGGTTATACTAACTATGCCAAAAGTACCATTATTTCTACACAAACACAAATCTGTTTAATAAAATACAACAGCATAAAGACAAAGTTAATATGGCAGGCAACAAAATGATTTGACAGTTCCACAGTTACTAATTTGCTTATGGACAATAGTTTTTGCTTTTTTTTTTGTAACCTGTTTCTTAATTAAAATGGTTTTTGAGACATAGTACCTCTGACATTTGACCTTGAACTCACAATCTTCAAGTCTCAAGTCTCCCAAGTGGTTAAGTTACAAGTATGGATTTTATATAATTTCCTTCTGCCTAAAATCCCATCTCCTCTACTAAGCATTCTCCCACTACTTCACTTAAAAATAAGATGATTTTGTAGTCACTAGATAAAATGCCCATGAAGATATATATTTTCTAATCTACAATATTATTTTATACTCTTAACTTTTTCTGTCATAATATTATTTACCATTGTCATAAGTGAATCATGACATTTTTTTTTAAAGCAAAAAGTTGCTGGAGTCTTAAAAGATAACAACATTTTACTAACACACAGAGATCTGTATTTTTTTATTATAGGAAAAAACCAAAAATATGCAAATAGTATATTTCACCATATGAATTACCTTATTCTGATCTAGTCTTTGTAAAGAAATGCAGTTATTTTTTCTCACACAGTTATTTTTCTCAAAAAGCATTCCTTTATGAAAAACCTAGTGAGAATTTCATATTTTAAAATTGCACAGTGATTGTAGAACAAAACTCTAAAATATATTTATCACACTATGTCAGAGCACAGATAGTTCAACCTGGAAAAATATTCATGTTCCTTGGTATATATGCAAAATTAATTGCATGTGATAACACACCAATATAAATTCAATTTTCTTTTCCAATCCCACTGAGTGTACGTCTTGAAACAAACATATAGCGGGTCAGTTTCTCATCAAGAGCCACAAATTGCGACTCAATCTCCTAGGTGATAAACAATGTTTCACCTCGCACCCTATGACTAAGAAAATGAAAATGTAATCAATATGGGTTCCTCATCTTCCACATTCCAGTTCTAAGGACCTGAGCTTGTGGTTGCTACTTGAGAATATTACTCAACCTAAAAAGTATCGCATTTCAACTAACGCACACTTTTTCAAATCCAAAGTAGACTAACTAAGAATCTAACATTTAACAAAGTATTTTGCTTTTTAAACAGACACACATGTGGTTTATCTTTGTATGTTTTCAGGCATATACATGTATTTATTTCATTTCAATGAACAGCCCAACAGAAATTACATTTTAAAAAAAGCCCAGTATGCAGTTTCTACAGGAAGAAAACCTTCCTGGAAGCAAATAAAAGAGTCAAGATTCCATCATAAATTGGCAAGGTCTACCTGGGTCCCAGGCTAGAATTAGAAAAGTGGGGAAACAGCAATCAGGTACTGACTGTAGTTTCATTTCTATATAAAATTTTAGTATAAATATGGGATGTAAAGCATTAATGTAAGACATATGTTTCAGTGAATATAGTTCAAACTTCTAATAATTATAAACTTGCTATCTTAGTTTATTTTCCCATTGCTATGATGACTCTGACAAATACAACTTAGGGAGAAAAGTTCTATCTGCTGGTGGTTACAGGCTTGCACAGCCTCCTAGTCACAGCCCATGGAGCTTGAGGTGGCTGGTCACATGACACCCACAATCAGGAACAAAGAGGAATGAACACAAGTAATCTAGTGCTCAGTTTCCTTTCTCCATTTATACAGCTCAGGTTATGTCCACAATGAAGATGGGTCTTCTTAACCAGGCACAGTGGTACACGCCTTTAATACCAGCACTCTGGAGGCAGAGACAGATCTATGTGAGTTTAAAACCAACTGGTCTACATAGTGAATTCCAGGACAGTCAGGGATACATAGTTAGACCCTAAATCAAAACAAAACAAACAAACAAAAAAGAATGCGGCTTCTTACTTACATTTAGTAATGTAATCCAAAAGTCCCACATAGACCTACCTGGATGCCTACCTCCCAGGTGATTCTAAATTCTGGCAAACTGAGAACTAATACTAACTATCATACCTGCTATATTATTCTGGATAATGCCAGCATTTGGATTTTTAAAGGATTTAAAAAATTTGTTATTTATTTTTATTGGTGTTTGTGTGTGTGATGTGTGCGTGTGTATATGCCATGGCATGAATGTGGAGGTCAGAGGGCAACTTTCAGGAGTTAGTTCTCTGTTTAACTTTTCTGTGGGTTATAGAGACCAAACAGGTCATCAGGGTTGTATGGTACCTGCTGAATCATTTTGCCAGTCCTAGATTTTTGTTCAATTTTTCCAGACAGGGTTTCTCTGTATTGCCCTCGCTGTCCTGAAACTCACTGTGTAGATCTGACTGGCTATGAACTCAGAAATCCAACTGCTTCTGCCTCCCATGCGCTGAGATAAAAAGTGTGCGCCACCACTGCCCAATTGGATTTTTTTTAATGTAAATTCTGTACTAGCAGCAAATAAATGGTGCTTGTAGCATTTTTATCACATGGTAGATCCTATCCATTCACTATATTTACTTATCTTACATGCGAGCACACATTTTTAATGTTGTCTGTTCTGTGCTGTTCTTATAAGCTAAGAAACAGCACTGTTTGATTAATGGTGATGCTATATGTTATACTAAAGGTACTTGACTCTGCAGGATCACCAAGATTAAAAACCTGCATTAGAAACATTTCATTTCCTCCAGTATCCCATCTATAGTCTACTGAGTTGCATTTATTTTTATAATAGAATTCTGTTACCTATTTATATGATTAGTTAATGTCTACGAATGAGTATTAAATTATCTCTAATTCACTTTCTGAGAAAGAGTAGATAGTTCATCTCTGGAACAGTAATGCTATTTGTTCTTCAAAAGCACTTATTACCAAACACACTGAGGTTGGCAGCATCTCCCAAGAACACACACACAGTTTTCCAGGGACTAAGTCGTTTTCATCTACAAGCTGTCACTTTACACTGCAAATGAAATGAATATGCAATCCTTTTCCAAAATGAGAAAATGAGATGAAGAAAATAAGGCATGCACTTAACTCTATTTCATGACTCGTGGCATCAATCAGGGTTTTATATCCTTTCTAACAGAAGTTAATGAAAGAATAAAAAAAAATCTTAAAGAAATCACAATAGATGGTTTGGGTCTTATCTCAATTTTCAATTCTTAATTATATTTATTTCTTCACGGTTCTCAAAAAATAGTTGCTAGAAATAATCTGAGCATTCCATTACCATCCCCCAGTTTAGTCTTGTCTTACAACAAACTAATCTCAAGCACAAGGATTTTTGAAAACATAATGACAAAAACCACCACCCAAACAGGAAAAGCTACTCTTCGCAGCTGCCCAGGTGAAAAGGTACATTAATATAGCTCCTTCTTTTATAAACGTCAAAGATTTTATTTCTGTGTCATAAAACCTATAAAAAACAAAATTTAGAGATAATGAGACAACCTAATAAAAAGGAAACTGGGGACTATGAGACCAGATTGTAAACATCGTGAAAAAGTAACATATTATGGATGCACACTTCACAGTGACCCTACGCATGCAGAAACTACTTCATGGATTTTAGACATGCAGTTCAACCTTCAGATCTAGGGGCAGAGGTGAGATACAAGAAAATGCCTGAAGTGGGCTCTGTTCATTCAAGCAGATACTCAGAATGAATTATTTACAAGCATACTTTTATCTTCAGCACTACTAAGAGCTCAATCTTAAGGAGCTTAGGGAAACTGTAACACATCTGCTAATCAAAAATAAACAGATCGAAGGCTTAAATGCTCTAACAAAACCATGTATAAGATTGGAGAGGTGGTGAGATTAAAGAAAAAATGTTAGAAAAACACAGAATAGGCTGATAGACAGTTACTTACATCAAGTCAGATAGCTGTTTTAAACTAATAAACTAGCTGTATTTAGCTAAGGTTGGCTAAGTATATTTCCCACCAAGAGGAATGCATTACTAAATAGTAAAAAGGAAAATGGCCATTATTTTTACCTTAATTCAGTATCATTTAAATTTTTAACTACACTGAAGGAAAAAAAAGCCTAACAACTCACATGTGATCTTTCAAATCTATACCTACACTTCACATATCTTTGAAAGGAGATATATCAAAATATTAAAGCACGAAAGAAACAGTGTCCTCCTGCAAAGAAAATATAGTCTCAATAATTTGTCATATCTTGGGCATCAAAACAATATAGTGTCACAAAATTAGGATCTTGCCTCATGTGTTTTACTCATTTTAAAGAAAGCCATTTGTCACTTCAAATTATATCAACATCATAAAACACAACAAACAAAATGTCCGATCATCTAAGCAGGTAAAATCCTGTATTCTAAAGGAGAATGCTGCGGAATAATCCTTCTGTGCATTGTTGTGTTGCTCTCATTGCTAATAAAGACCTGCCTGGCCAATAAGTAGGCAGTATTTTTGGGGCAGCGAGAACACTGGGAGGAAGAAGGGAGGAGTCACAGGAGTCTGAGGAGACTCCATGAGACATGGAGAGAGCAGAATAGGAAGTATGTACACGAGGTAAAGAGGCCTTGGGGCAGACACAGATGAATAGAAACGCATTAATTTAAGTTATTAGAGCTAGCTAAAAACAAACTTAAGCTATCACTAAAGCATCTATAACTAATATTAAGTTTCTGTGTGGATATCTGGGACGTGGCTTGTGGGGCAGAAAAGTCCACCCACAGGAGAAGGGAAGAAAAACAAAACAAATACATAAAAAATCACTACATAAAGAAGCAAACTAGGTTGATTTGTTCTTTCTCCCTAAAGACAATACTTAGGCTTCAAATAAAGGTAAAAATTTATGTATTCTTATTCATTCATGAACCAAGTGAATGTGCAAAGGTCATATATATTTTAGATAATGGATATTAAACAGTAGAAAAAACTTTTTAAAAATCTTGGTCTCAAAAGATTTGTATTCTAGAGGAAGGCACAGTGGCCCATACTTAGAGCGCTAATACAAGTCCAAGCTTGGCCAGACTTAGAGACAGAAAGGAAGGCAAAGCTGGAGCTAGCAAGCAAGTGGAGAGTACAGGAGGTGAAATCAACATAAAACCAGATAGGGCACTTGTGGATCATAATAATACATTTTTAGATTGCATCCTTGGATCATAGGAAGCAACCTTGTGAAACTCAGTGTCTCATGCTTTCTGGAAAACTGTTATTAGAGATCCTATCCATTATATAAACCAAATATTCTTCATAGAGGTCAAAGGAAACCTTTTATTTATTGCTCAAAGTTGACCTTTCCTAAGCAACTAGTATATATCTGCCTCATGCACGTTTAAATTAAAAAAAAAAATCTTGATATTGTGGGTGTATAATGATGTATGTGTGTGGAGGCACATGCCACAACATGTGCATAGGTCAGAGAACTCTGTAGTGTTAGCTCTCTCCTCCACCTTTACCTGGGCCCCAGAAATCAGACTCAGGTCATCTGGCTTGCATAGTAAGCACCCCCTTACTTCTGAGCCATTTCCATGACCCTTTCATGTGCACTTTGAAATTATATTCTCCTTTATCCTATCCTTGGAACCTTAAAAAACTGCAAAGTTCGATCTACATTTAGCTTCTGGCAGCTGCATAAAACCTTATGGTATCTATTTTCTTTTAAAATAAAATTTTCAATTTAAAATAGTTTTAAATTTACCAAAAAAAGTGAGAAAGATAGTACAAAGTGTTTCCATCTACCCCCACCCATTTCCTGTCATGAGCATCTTATACAACAGCTTACCACAATTAATAATAATGTTATATTATTATTAGTCAAAGTCCAAAATTTACTCAGATTTCCTCAGCTGTTACTTCTTTCATATCTACTGTAGTTATTATTATATAACTTATTAGAATCTTATTAGAAGCTTGTTCTGGTGCTACCTTAAATCTTTTCAAAGATTGCATTTAAAGAATTAGACAAATTCACAAATCTTATAAATGTTCTTTAATCTTAACAATAAGCTATAAACACTTAACATATCTAAATAACATAGTACAGCTTTTACTTATTCAATTCAATAATAAACATTTTAAAAATAAATGCCCATTAGATACTATTAAAAACATTCTTTTATATTATATATTATATTCATTTATATATGACAAGATGTAATGTGTAGTGATATTTTGCTTGTAATCTGACAAAGAGTTCAGAGCTAAGCCACTAGTTAGCCACAGACACTAGACAGTGGTGGTGCACACCTTTAATCCCAGTACTTGGGAGCCACATGCCTTTAATCCTAGCACTAGGGAGGTAGAGACAGGAAGGGAAATGGCTGGGAGGAGAGAGGACTACAAGGCGGGAGGAGACAGGAGCTCAGACATAGTCTGAGGTAGTCAGTCTGAGGACAGTCTAAGAATGCAGTCTGAGGACATGATCTTCCTTTTGGTCTGAGCACTGGTAGAGGTAAGAACTCTAGTGGCTGGCTGCTCTGTTTCTCTGATTCTTCAGCCTTCACCCCCTGATAACTGGGTTTTTATTATTAAGACAATTTAGAATTCATGCTACAGTGATGACAAATGCTTATAATCCCAACGCTCAGGGAGCAGAGGTAGAAGGATCCAGTTTAAGGTAGTTCAAGTTATCTGGTGACTTTGAGGTCAGCCATGGCTATATGAGACACTGTCTTAAAAAAGAAAAAATTCCTTGATGTGGGATTCCCCTCTGTATGCTGTGAATAGGTTTTATTACCATTGGTTAATAAAAGGCTACTTTGGACTATGGCAGGGCAGAATATAGGTAGGTAGAAAAGCTAAACTGAATGCAGGCAGAAAGAAGGTGCAGTCAGGGAGATGCCATGTAGCTGCTGAATGAGAAAGATCCCAGCCAGCCACTGAGGAAAGAAGACATGTAAAAAATGAGGTAATGCCACAGTCACGTGGCAATACACAGACTAACAGAAATGGGTTAAGAAGTAAGAGCTAACTACAAATACACCTGAGTCATCGGTCAAAGCAGCTTCTTTTTATTATCCAATGGTAATAAAAACATATTCATGGCATACAGAGAGGAATCCCATATCAATTCCTTATATAAATAAATAACCAAATTATCAATGAATTTAAGAAACCTATTAACTTATGGGCTAATTAATGTCTAGAAGGGTAGTATGAACTAAACTGACATTACTGTAGTTATACAATATACATGACAATCACTGGAAAATGGTTTAAAATTTAGCTTCTGGCAGCTGCATAAAACCTTATGGTATCTAGCATACCTATCCCAAGCATTACAATGCCCATATTCCACCCCATGATCCTATTTCAATTAGTCTGAGACAGGGACAAAGTGTTGCTTTTTTTTTTAATTGTTTGTGAACTCAGACAATTATGTAAATAAAAAGAATCCCTGATTTGCTGCATGTGAGACATATAACTGGTAATCGCCAGTTTAATATAAAAATACTCCTCTCTGGCATCAAAGCTTTTAACTCTATTAAAACTTAAGGACTGTGAGGAAAAGAAAAAGAGAAGACAAAAGGACTTTTTAGATATCATTAAGTCCTAATAAATATTTCCCTTTAAAAATGTTGAAGCTTGAGGCTGGTGAGATGGCTTAGCAGGTAAAAACACTGCTGCCAAGTCTGGAGACCTGAGTTCAATCCCTGCGACCCACACAGTGACCTCTGTGTAAGCATACAATGGCATGTCCCACCACTGCAAGACATAAATGAAAAAAAGTTGAAGCTAAAATCTTGTCTTAGACTTTGTTGATATAGCTTCATATACTGTATAAGCAGAAAAGTTGTATTGGTTTAACTAATTATGGACTAAGACTTCATGATGGATGGATATAAACACTGAGGTGTTGTGGGAGGCTGCTCACTCATTCCCAGGCACCCCAGATTTGAAATAACCACACAGAAACTGTATTAATTAAATCACTGTTTGGCCTATTAGCTCTAGCTTGTATTGGCTAGCTCTTGTTTCCTAAACTAACCCATCTCCATCTCCATTGGCTGTGGCTTACTGGATAAAGTTCCATCTAGTGTCTGGCATCTGTCTCCAGCAGGGCTACATGGCTTCTCACTGATTCTGCCTACTTTCTCCCAGAATTCAGTTTAGTTTTCCCAGCCTAGCTCTATTCTGTCCTATCACAGGCCAAAGCAGCTTCTTTATTCATTAACCAATAAAAGCAACACATAGACAGAAGGACTTCCCACACCACTGACTGACGAAGGCAACAGAAAAACCTTCGACTAAACCAATATGTTTCACAGTCCTAAGATGATGTGTTTGTCAGTTTTGTTTTGGTTTTGGCACTGTGCCAAATACCCAAGACAAACCTTTCAACTCACACTTTCTGAGGCTTTAGTCCATGACTGGCTAGCTCTATTGTTCTGCCATGGCAGGTAGCATCTGGTGGAACACAGCAGCTCAGGGCATGGCAGAACACTGAGAGACTAGAACGGGCTGAGGACAAGGTCTGCCATTCCGGGGCATATTCCCAGTGACTTACTTGCTCCAAATAGGCCCCAGTTGAGCTCACAATAGTGTTGCCAACTAGGATCAAGCCTTTGCATATGAGCCTCAGGGAAGCACTTCATATCTAATCAATAACCGATGACTCGAGAATACAGCACAAGGTTCATCACAACCATCCAAGGTTAAGCGTGAAACAGACAAACAAAAGCTAAAAGCTTTAAAAAGTCATATCAAAACCAAAAAGACATACATAATAGAGAAAGTTATAGTGTTCATTTTATAGTCCAGCATTTAAAATATTTTTCCTTGAAAAGAGGTTTTTCTGTGACTAAACCTAGAAGTTAATTCATCTTACCTTCGACAGAAGGTGCCTGGTCCTGAGCTGAATACAACATATCCTTGAATGCCTATCAGAAAGAAAGAAAAATAATACATGAAATCACAAAATTAAGTTGTACTGAAAGCACATGAGCTAAACAATTCTTTTTTACTATTTAGTAACCATATTTAGTTTTCTAAATTAAAAATTTAGTGAACTATTTCAGGTAACTTTAATAATCCACCCCACATTGTACAATCTTTAATGAGTGTTCATTTATATACTTTACAATGAAAGGGCAACGGAAAATGAAGACACACCTAAAAGATCAAAAACACTCTGGATTAAGAAAAATGTGGGGAATAAAAGAGATTGCGTGAGTGGACTGACGGCGGGTGGGGATGGGAACATGAGCAATCAGGTTAGGGGGGAGCACAGGGAAAAGTACTGAAAGAGACTACTGGAGGTGGGGGCATTTCAGGGTCAGGTAAAAACCTGGCACAAGAGAATCTCCCAGGAAGTTACAGACTTAGCTGAATGACCCCAGCTAAGACTCCTAGCAACAGCACATACATAGCCTGAATTGGCCATCTCCTGTGACCAGATTGGTGCCTAGCCCAATTGTCATCAGGGTCATCATCCAGCAACTGATGGAAACATGCAGACCCACAGCCAAACATTAGGTGGTGTTTGGGAATCTTGCTGAAGAGGGAAAGAAAGGGCTGTAGGAGCCAGAGGGGTCAAGTACACCATAAGAAAACTCATTGAACCAACTAACCTGGGCTCACAGAAACTGAACTGACAACAAAGGAGCCTACAAGGGACTGATCTAGGCACTCTGCATAAATAGAACAGTTGTGTAGTTTGGTCCTCTTGTGGGACTCCTAAAAGTGGGAACAGGGGCTGTCTCTGACTGACTCTTTTACTGCCTTTTGGGACCCTACACCTCATACTGGGTCACCTTGCCTAGCCTTAATACATGGGAGGTGGTTGGTCTTACTGCAATTTGATATGCCATGTCTTATTGGTACTCAACGGAGACCTGCACTTTCCTAAACAGAAAGCGAAGATGAGTGGGTTGGGGTGTAGGAACAGAGAAGAGTGAAAGGAGAGGGAAGGGAAACTGTGGCTGGGATGATAGATAGATAGATAGATAGATAGATAGATAGATAGATAGATAGATAGATAGATAGATAGACTTTTTTTTAAGAAACAAAAAAGAAAAATACCCTTAATGATTGGGTTGGCTCGGTGGATGAAAATATAATCTCAAACCTGATGGCTGGTGTCAATCTCTTGGACTCAAACACTAGAGAGAACCAACTCCTGAAGGTTCTGATCTCCACATGGCTGCATATGAACATGCACACTAAATAAATAAAATCTAGTAATAAAAAGGTCCTAACCACTGGACCACATAGTAAAGTGCAAAAAACTAGAAAAAATCTGTAGCCTGAGCTGGTCTACAAATCATGGCAATCCTGCCCTGCCTCCTGAGTGCAGAGACTGCAAGCTTGAGACACCATACCTAATCCCCAGAAATCTTTCTATTTTAGATATAAATGTGTATTAGTGAAACTCTAAAAAGCTTAGGACTATAAAAAGAGCAAGGATTTTATAGTTTTTCTCCCCCAAATTATACAGTAAATTAGCTAACAACCATATTTAGGTAATTTGGATAGTTACAGTGTAGTTTCTCAATAAGTAGGTTGGGAGCTGGACTAAGAAGCATTTCTCAGGATAGAGATGAGAGACAGCTCAGCAGGTAAGTGCTACTGCTGCCAAATCAGACGACCTGAGTTCAAAGTCAGGACCCACACGGTGGAAGGAGAGAACCAACTTCCCAAGCTGCCTCTTGACTTTCATAATTGAACTATGGCACATGCTTCCCTGACTCCCCCTCCAAAAAAAATAAACAAATGTTTTTTAAAGAGAGAAAGAGTGCTAATTTAATGTAAAGAGACCTTCCCAATTCTTAGTTAAGGGAGCCACCTTAGGGTTGGCAAGAGACTTGAACC
>NW_004949095.1:4365496-4375284 GCF_000317375.1 Microtus ochrogaster
AGGAGGGGGAGGGAAATGGGAGGCTGGGAGGAGGCGGAAACTTGTTTTCTTTCCTTTTCTCAATAAAAAAAAAAGAGAGAGCTTCCCATATAAATCAAAATATTCTTCAACCCATTAAGTAGATAAGGGATGAAGAACTAACCATAAACTTAGTGACTTTAACCACTTCAAGTTTTAAATACAGCTAACTACTGCCAATTCCCAAACTGGCATATGACGGAGCTCTTCAACCTTAATATAAGTGACATTTGGGGCTAAATAATTTAAGAGGAAGAGTTCTCAGCATCTCTAGTGACATCTAGAGACACCAGCATCAATCCTCACCTCCCAGCTGCGATACTGTTAAATGTCTCCTGGCAAGCAAAATCGCGCTTCCCCAGAACCACCCACCCACAGTTTTAAAGTATATAAATACAGAAAAGGAATAAATAAACCTCTAGAGTGGCCCATTCTCTCTCAAAAGTATTCACATCTAGCACATTATAGTCTTCCCAAGTAAATTTACTATTTGCTTTGTCTTAATAATTAGTCTGTTAGTTCCATATCTATCCAAGCCTAACTAAAAGATCTCTAACAAAATAGAAAAGTTTAAAATTCTTAAATTAATCCATCTTTTTCACTTTGTTTTATAAAAGTTTAAGAAAATTACCTATATTAAAACTTGTTTAAATGAAAAAATATTCAGTAAGATTCACTGTATGCAATTTGAATAGGCAATATAATAAAAAATAGGTATTTGGTCTTTAAAGTCCTTGGTTGGCACTCATGAAACCTTTAGAATTTACTGACTTTTACAAACTAAAATTGCTCCAGGGGTAGGAGTTAGAGGAGAATCTCAAACAGCTTCAGAATGGAGGCTAGCCAATAAAAACAACTGACTACAGGGTTAAAACTTTCGGTCCTAGCTCTGAATTTCTGGGGAGGGCAAGGTGTTGGAAATAAGTTCAATCACCTCCCTATACATAGTCAACCATGCCTGTGTAATGATATCCCCCAAATGTGTAGAAAAGAAATGGGCTTGAGGAGGAGGAGGAAGAAGTAGCATTGGGGTTTCTTTTCCAGG
Organism: Microtus ochrogaster; assembly: GCF_000317375.1. Taxonomy (NCBI): domain Eukaryota; kingdom Metazoa; phylum Chordata; class Mammalia; order Rodentia; family Cricetidae; genus Microtus; species Microtus ochrogaster. The sequence continues at coordinate 4,366,560 of NW_004949095.1, forward strand.
TTCTAGAAAACTGGAAATTGCTAGTCATACACATAGATGGATGGGGAGGATGGTTCAACTTGTAGATTCTTGCCTTTCTATTGGTTTACACTGATACTGAGTTTCGACTGGACAAGTGCCTAGTGTCCTCAGAGCTGTCTGCATAGCAGCTGTTGTGTGTCTCAGGGATCCAATGTGGATCATGTTTATTTATGTGGCAAACTTAGATATAATACATATTAAAAGATGGTACATAGTATCTTCTTTGATCATAATCTAATGAACTTAGAAATCAGCAAAAAAAATAATAAAATCGCAAACTTCATAACGTGAAAACTGAACAATATTCCCTTAAATAACTCATGGATCAAGCAAATCACAAAACAAATTAGAAATGGAAAACACACATTTATGAGACATAGTGAGAGCAGTTGCAAAGAGGAAAATTTATACCTACAAAAGCTAAAAAAGCTCAAACCAACAACCTAACTTTACAACCTAAATAATTATAAAAAGAGGAACAAACTAAATCCAAGGCTAGCAGAAGGAAATAAAATTATTAGAGTAAGTAAATAACATAAATGGGAAAACAAGATAAAATCCAGTGAAAGCAAAGATGCTTCCTTGACAGTTTCAATAATACTAGCAAATATTTGACTAAGTAGATGGAAAAAAACTCAGAAGTTAGCAAAATCATAAATGGACATGAGAGCACTGCTTCAGGTTCTATAGCAATAAAGGGGCTATGGAACACTATAAACAACTGTGTACTGACCAGTAAGATAAATTCCTAGAAATTTATAAAAATATACCAATATTAAATCATGAAAAAAAACAGAAAATCAGAATATATATATGTATATATATAATGTGTAAGAAAGCTGAATTGATACTAAATCTCTTCAAATATTTATTAAAAAATAAAACAAAAAAGAACACAGAGAAAATTTCCTAGCTCCTTTCCAGCCAGCAAAACCATAATATCAAAGCTAAAACAACATTACAAGTGACTAAAGAGATGATTCAACAGTTAAGAACACTGCCTGCTCATCCAGAAAACCCAGATTCAATTTCCAGCACCACATGGTAGCCCATAACTGTCTGTAATTCCAGTTCCAGGAGACCCAATACCCTCTTCTGGCCTCTGTGTATACTAGGCATGCATGTGGCAGACAGATAAATATGCTGGCAAAAATGCCCATACACATTAAAAAAAAGAAGAAAAAAGGAAGGAAAAAAGAAAGAAAGGAAGGAAGGAAGGGGAGACTATAAGAAAACACAGCAAATGAGCATCTCTTATGAAAGCCATGCAGACATTCTCAGCAATGCACTGGATGTATAACTTCAGTGCATAATGCTTGCATCGCATGAATAAGACACTGGGTTTGATTCTTAGTAGCCAAATATATCACACACACACACACACACACACACACACACACACACACACACACACACAATGTCTGATTCAGAGGACTTCAAGAGGTAATTTCTCCAAATAAGAGATACAAAGAGCCAATAGCCACATGAACAAATGTTAACACCACTCATTATCAAAGGGATACAAAACAAAGACACAGCGAGATAGCATTACTACTACAACAGCAACAACATCTTGGTAAGAATGTACATAATTGTACGTTGTTGGTGGCAATTGTTGGTAGGAATGTTCACTATGGGTGAGAATGAAAAACTGGAGAGGCTGTGGAGATGGCCCAGTTGGTAAAATACCTGCCCCACAACCATGAAAATCTGTGTTTGGTCCCCAGGACTCACATAAAAAGGCCTGTATGGCAGTGCACACCTGCACTGGGGAAGCAAGATGAGGATGATCTCAGGGATTTGTTGGCCAGCCAGTCTATCAGAATCTGCTAGTACCAGATTCAATGAGACAACTACCTCAAAAATTAAGATGGGAAGCAATAGCGAAAGACCTCTGGTCCCCAAACAGATGTGCATAAACACAGCAATAAAGAAAGAAAGAAAGCTATCAAGTCATTTAGAAACTAAAACTGAAAATAATTGTCTGAGAATCATTGTTTCGATGACTGTTTTACATATATATTAAAGCTAAGGATACAAATAACCAGTCAATAATTGCCTAAGTCCCTTTTTCTCATTTCTGTGAGGTAACCCTTGACAAGAGCATTTTAGGAGTTACTTCAGCTCACAGTCTGAGAAGAAAATCAATCTTAGGAAGACATGGTGGTGGGAAAGGGACAGAGTTGGTCAATTCTATCAAGTCAGAAGGCAGAGGGAGTTGAACGTTGATGCTTAACTGGCTTTTTAAAAATCCCTTTTTAGCCGGGCGATGGTGGCGCATGCCTTTAATCCCAGCACTCGGGAGGCAGAGGCAGGCGGATCTCTGTGAGTTCGAGACCAGCCTGGTCTACAGAGCTAGTTCCAGGACAGGCTCCAAAGCCACAGAGAAACCCTGTCTCGAAAAACCAAAAAAAAAAAAAAAAAAATCCCTTTTTATTCAGCCTAGACCCCATGCCCATGGTGCTACCTGTGTTCAGGTTGGTTTTCCCTCCTCAGTTAAACCTCCCTGGAAACACCCAGAGATGAATCTCCTAGACAAATCCAAATCCAGGAAAGCTGAAATAAAGACTAAGTACACTTACAAGTACACCCCTTGTCAAATTCCACCCACACCTGACCCCAAAAGGCTCATACCCATAGTTCAATGAATATGAACACATTCATTCATTCTGATTTCCAAAGTTCCCACAGACTTTACAGTTCCTACATTATTCAAAAGTCCAAAGTTTCTTCTTAGAGTCTCTTAACCATGAGGCCCTGTAAAATCAAAACACAAATTACATACATTTAATATACAATGCCATAGAAAAAACATTCACATCCCAAAAGGGAGGAATGGAAAGGTGAACCTAGAGGGCAAACACTAAATCTTGCAGTTCCATGCCCAGCATCTGAAGGGCTTGGATAGTCCCAGCCCTCCAGCCCTGCTGCCTACAACACATATAGCCTCTCTTTAGTCAGCTCAATACCAGGCCTACTGCTTTCTTCACCAATGTTCCATAGTCCTACAGCCTCCAACATCCTAGTTTCTCCACTGCAACTTAAGCTTCACCTTCACAACTTTATGAAATGGCTTCTCGAGGCATCCTTACAGGTAATCTACTCTGCCACATGTAGCCCGGCCTCAATGACTGATTGGAATCTTGGTGCAAACCTCTCTGACCCATGTCTTATATTCCATATGCATGTAAAATCAGCACTACATGTACAACACTGCCAAGTCCTGCTGTCAGCTCCAATTGTAGCCTGTTACCTTTCTGCCATAGCTATGGTGCCCTCTGTACATCTTGGCAGCTGAACCTAGAAAAATACTTCCCTTGGCAGTTGTTTTGGAATAGGGTTCCTTAATGGCATTCTCAATTTAGTCTCTCTCCTTTTAAACTAATTTGCTTTTTTTAAGTTTCTGTAAAATTCTGTAAAATATGTTTTAAAGATATAATACCCTCTCTTCCCCAATTCCAAATCCACTTCCCCCTCCCTACTGGCCCAAGTTTGTGTCCTTTTTTTTTCCATTCATCAAGCCCAATTTGTGCTGCCCAAATATTCTTTGGTGTGTGATCTTCCACTGGAATGTGGTCAGCTTACCAGGGGCTACACTCTTAAAGAAAACTGTCTCTCCTTCTTCCAGAAGCTAACAATTGTTCCACAACTAGGGGTAGGATTATGTGCCCAACTGCCCTCTCCAGATTTTGTTCATATTGTCACAACCATTGTGAGTTCATATGTACAGCTACCCTCATTGTGTGGGGAAGACACTATTTCTTTGTAGTCTACCACCTTTGGCTCTCACACTCTTTCTACCTCCTCTTCCAAAATTATCCATGAGCCTTGGGAGGAGAAAGTATGACATACATGTCCCACACTAGAGATGAGCGTTCCACAGCCTCTTATTCTATGTACACTGGGCCAGTTGTGAGTCTCTGTGTGAGTCACCATCTACTGCCAATAAAAGCTTTTCCAATGAGGCTTGAGAGGTGCATTTATTCATGGATATAACAATAAGTTACCAGGAATCAACTGAATACTACATCTATTTAGCAGAAGAGTAGAAAGAAGGTTCTCCCCTAACCCTACGACTTAATCTAGCCATAGGTTCTTGGCCCAGTAATGGTGCAAAGTATGAATTTTATCTTCTGGAGCGGGAGTAGATGTAATCATTAAGTGGTTGGTCACTCCCATCTGTGAATATGTCTTACGAGGCCAGTTGTTACAATAGCTTGCAGGGTCCACAGATAGGTAAGACTGATGACTACTTTTCTCCTCTGGCAGCGTGCACAGCACCTTTTTTAACTATGAAAAGCTAGCCAGTGAGAATGAAGATTCCAAGTCAGCTTGATTTTCTCCATGTTCTATGATTCGAGAATGTGATGTCACTGGGCAGTGGTGGAGCACACCTTTATTCCCAGCACTTGGGAGGAAGAGGCAAGCAGATCTCTGAGTTCAAGACTAGCCTAGTATAGAGAGTGAGTTCCAGGACAGTCAGGACTACACAGGGAAACACCCTTAAAAAAGAAAAAGAGAGGGAGGGAGGGAGGGAGGGAGGGAGGGAGGGAGGGAGGGAAAAATGTGCTGTCCTTGGCAATAGTGTAATCATAGCAAGGGCTAATAGCCTTTAATGTTTTTTTGGGGGGGGGGATAGAATCTCACTTGTTAACAATGCCAAAAGAAATAAATTTGGCATTGATTTTTTTTATTTGTTAACCTGGGTACATAGTGAGGACACTGTTGTTCTGTTGTAGGGTTTTAATTCCTTTTATGTGTGTATACGTGCATATGTGATATATATATATATGACTATATATAACAGTATATATACAAACAGGGAAATTCTATGTTAATTCTAATATCATTTTTTTGAAAGGTCTTTAGTGTTATCTCACCCTATATTTCCTTCTGCACCCTGGACTACTATCCCCCACCCAATTTTAAACCTTGTTCCATTATTCTCCTTTATATCATTGCACTTTATCTCCCCTCCTAGTGGTTTTATCTCCTTCAAACAGTGGTTTGAATGAGAATGCCCCCCAAAGGTTAATATATTTGAATGTTTGATCCCTAGTTGATGGAACTGTTTTAGGAAGGAGTAGGTGTGGTCTTGTTGGAAGAGGTGTGTGGGCTCTTATCATGCCAAGCCAATATTCAGTCTTTCTCCCCCCCCCCCCGTGTGTGTGTGTGTGTGTGTGTGTGTGTGTGTTTCTGTCTGTCTGTCTGATGCTTGTGGATAAGCTATGAACTCTCAATCACTCCTCTAGTACCATGCCTGACTGCTTGCTGTCATGTTCCCCACCATAATGGTCATGAACTCACCCTCTGAAACTGTAAGCAAACCCCAATTAAATGCTCTCTTTCATAAGCTGCCTTGGTCTCTTCATAGCAATATAAGAGAAACTGAGACAGCTCCTTTGAAAGCCTCCTGTCTCTCCTTTATTAATTTCCTGATATATCTATGAGTATTTCAAATGAAACACACTTATCTGAAGATTCAAATACAAACATGCAAACAAAATGTTTGTATTCTTCTAAAGTGGAGCCTTTGATGGGTGTGGTCTTGCCCTCAGGACACCTTCCCTATTGTCCCATTGCAAAAGAACAAGGTTTCTCCTTAATTGTGTATGTCTCTTCAACAACTGCAGGTGTTTTCTATGCATCCTCCTTGTTAAAACTTCAAACTCAACCACACTCCTTTCCTTGTCAATCTTTTAGTTCCACTTGCTACTCTCTCTCCTCTAAACCAGGATAAGAGCAGTCAGCAAGTGACCACATCACAGGTCAATACTATCCTATCTTAAAATTGCCTCTGCCAAACAAATTATTATAGGTCATTACTTTTGTCATAAGTCTCACTTGACTTACCAGAATTCAGGCATATGGAAAACACATTCTTTGCCAGAAAATAACATGAATGGCCTCTAAGCAACTCCCCAGTAGAATCTTGCTCCCCTCTGAAACCTCAGGATTCAGGCCTCCATTGTCCACATTTCTCCTGGAATTTTGATTTTCTGAACTCCTACCAAAATGACCCAGTAAGCTCCACTTAGAGCACTGTGGGGCCTGTCTCTAGTTCACAGCTCCAAACACCTGCACATTTCTCCCACAAATCAACTAACAACCAACAATGCACACTGTCAGGTTTATCATGGCAAAAGTTATACTCTATGTAACAATTTTCCATATTACTTTTTTTGTTGTTGCTGGAACAACCAACTGACAAAAGCAATGTAAGGGGCGAAAGGTTCAGAGGACAGAGTTCATCACAGAGAGAAAACACAGCAACAGGAATGTTAGGGGCTGGTCCCATCACATCCAGTCAGAAACAGACAGGGATAAATGCTGTTACTCGGGTGACTTCCTCCTTATTCCTTTTTATTCAGTATAGAACACCAGCCCAAATAATGGTGCCACCAACCATCATGTAGGTTTTCAATTAAACCTTTCTGGAAATGCTCTAACCAACACTCCTAGTAGTATGTCTTTTGGATGAAAAGAAATTCAGTCAAGATGCCAATGAAGATTACCATCAAAATGAATATTACCATCAAAATTATAAAATAATAGCTATATTTACTGAATGCCTATCATCAGATATTATGAATATCTTAATTTATTATTTTAAGAGAAACTTGCAAGTCTATTTTAAGTATATGACTCCCACTTAACCAATTGAAGATCTGAGACTCAGAAAAGTTATCCAAGTACCATGCCCAAGTATTGCTAAGTATTAGTCACTTTACAATCAATGTTTCTTTGAGAACAATAATAGATAGTTCGTTTGGGAGTAAGACCTTATTTCCTAAAACAACTTCTATCTTGGTCTCAAATTTTCTGATTGTTCCCATATATTTCTATTTTTTTTCCTGTATCCTTTTGGTTTTGGTAAGAAGTGTGATAAAGAGTCTGTGATAATCCTTGCCTCCTGGTAGTAGTGTTTCTGTGCAGCCCCCTCCAGTACTACAGATGGCAGGCTTGTGTAAGCAACTGCATATTGCAGAGATGCCAGGGTAGAACTTCTGAAGATAGATCAAAAGATACAGTGTTTTCTTCTTGTTCTGTCTAGTATCACCCACTCCTGAGAAAGCCAGCCAAGAAAACCTCAAGTGGCCCTATCAAGATCTCCATGTAGTAGAGCTGAGGCCTCATAAAAAGTGCAGCACAAACGTGCACACCCTGACTGAGCCACCCCACTGCTTCTCAGTTCAAGATAAGCACTGACAACTTCACTGAATCATCTGATTAAGCTACTCCCAAATTTTTGTCATACATAAACCATGAGACATGTGTATTAATTTAAGCCACTACGTTTTGTAACAACTTACCATAATGCAACAGATAATTAATACAACAAGCTAGATTTGAAAAAAAAAGTTATATAATAAAATGCACCTGTTAGTAGATCATAAGTAACATCTTTGGTTAGTTCTTATCAAAGCAAATTTTTATTCCCATAAAATTAAAGATTATAAAAAAGTGAGACTGGAGAGATGGCTCAGAGGCTAAGAGCACTTACTACTCCTGCAGAGGACCTGGGCTCACCTCCCAGCACCCAATCACAAAACTCACAACTGCCTGTAACTCAACCTCCAGGAAATTCAGCACTATCTTTATGGCCTCTGTCGGTATCGGCACACTCAGGTTACACACACATATATGCAGGTACTCACATATGTACATAAAATAGATAAATCTAAAATTTTTTAAATTAGAAAAATGGCTGGGCGGTGGTGGCACACGCCTTTAATCCCAACACCCAGGGGGCAAAGGCAGACAGATCCTTGTGAATTTGAGAACAGCCCAGTCTACAAAATTAGTTTCAGGACAGCAAGGGCTACACAGAAAAACCCTGTCTCAAAAAACTAAAAAACAAACAAACAAACAAAAAACTATTGGGGCTAGGCAGATGGGTTAGTGCTAAAAGCAAACTGGCTGCTCTTTTGGAGGACCTAGGTTTGCTTCCCAGCACCCACATGGTGTACCATAGCCTATTGTGTGTGTGTGTGTATCTAAAATCCTAGTGGATTTAAAGCCCTCTTCTGGCTGTGGGTGTCAGGCACACACGTGATACACAAACATAAGCAGGTAAAACACTCATACATGCGAAATAAAAATAATTTTTAAAATAAAATACAAAAACTATAGAAAGGAAAACTATGACAACTTCAAGTTATTTATTTAGTAATAATAAAAAAATATATTCCCATTCAAAGCCACCACTACTGTAATTTAACTTATATCAATTCAAATGCCCATGAAAAGTCACTCACACCCACGCTAAAACAAGTCTGACAGAAAACTAAAACACGTCTTTATCTAAAGATCTTGTTCTGGTGAGAAGATGCAGTCTTCTAGCACTAAAGTCTGCGTGGCTCATTCAAACATTCCTGTGGCACAATGTCACTTCAAGGTCTGTGAGTCACAGTATCTAACAAAATGCATGTTAAAATACATCTAGAAACTATACAGACTCATCACTTAATTTTAAGTGTTAGCTGATTGTTACTTTTATTTTAAAGCAGTTGCAGTTTTATGAGATATCAAATTGCAAAGTCCCACCTCAGTTATTCCAAACTTCATTATTTTTTTATACAAAATTCCAATCACTTTCATTCACTAGACAGAGAATCCCAGCACTCGGGAGGCAGAGGCAGGCGGATCTCTGTGAGTTCGAGACCAGCCTGGTCTACAAGAGCTAGTTCCAGGACAGGCTCCA
>NW_004949095.1:4375384-4379261 GCF_000317375.1 Microtus ochrogaster
AAACCAAAAAAAAAAAGTTCTCAAGGTTTTGCTTTCTAGACTTCCTAAATATATACTATGACTATTCAATTTAGCAAAACATTTTGGATTTTTGGTCAAATATAAAAGTCACCACAATGTAACACTGCTAGCTACACTTCTTAGTACACGCCTGTCATTAATAGGATAAAAAGATTAAAAATAAAAATAAAAGTAAACTCAAAGGGAACTAAATTTTACAATGCCTACATGCCTATAAATTCTCTTTTTAGTCTACAGATCTCAGACTACTTCATGGCTCACATTTCGAGAGATTATTTTTAAAAAACACTACTTCATCAAACTCTCGTCAGGAATGCACGGTTATTTTTCATATTCTTCAGAAAGAAAAGCATCAATAACAACTGAGGCACGTGTAAGATGCATTTCAATGCTGAAGACACTTAAATGCAGTAGTGCCACTCTCGCTGTTGGTTTAGGAAATGTGTGGGGCTACAACTTTCATTTTTATGAGTTCACTAACCTCTGGAGATGCAAAGCCAGACACGCACAAAGTGAAGACACTCTGACTACCTCAAAACATGGCAGATGGTATCATGTCATAGCACACGTAACAGCACATGATGACGCAGGAAGCCAAAGAGCAAGACAAGGCCTGGTTTGGCCTTTTTATAACAATGCACTAACAAGAACTAACCTGAGCTGGGCAGTGGTGGCACACAACACTCAGACGCAGGCTGATTTCTGAGTTCGAGACCAGCCTGGTCTACAAGAGTTAGTTCCAGGACAGGTCCAAAAATACAGAGAAACTCTGTCTTGAAAACAAACAAACAAACAAAAAACCCCTAACCTGAATCACATAAGAACTACATGAATCTCTCCCCAACACGGCATCCTCAACAACCTAAACCTTTAAGAAGGCACACCTCTTAAAGATTCTAAAACCAGCACATCTGCCACATCCCAGGCACCGTAAATGGAGTCCAAATGCTCAGCTGTCATCAACTGGTTTCTAGAAAATTTTTACATTGAAAGGGGGTAGTATAATGTAAAAATATTGAGTAAACATGTAAACATATACAATAGAAAATAACACCGATAACCTTTCTTACTTAGGTCAGGTCTTTCAGCACTTTCAAATATTGTTACATCTAATTCTCAACAATCTAGCAAGGTATGTACTTCAACACTGTCTATACACTTAATACTAATCAATTCATTCCCTTCCATATATCCCTCTTAAAAAGACAATCTTGCTCTCTGTAGTTTATGGATGAAAAAACTGTGACAGATAGGCACAATAACCTGCACTAGATGTGTTACCACAATTTTAAGTGATGTCAAAAACCAACATATTTTCTAAATCACTCTACTAAGAACCAAGTAAGAAGAGTGAACCTCTTCACTCCAGAGGCAGAAACAGGCAGATCTCTGTATGTTCCTGGCCAGCCTGGTCTACATAGTAAGTTCTGAGCCAGTCAAAGCTACACAGTGAGATATGGTCTCAGAAATTTAAAAAAACAAACAAATGAACAAACAAGAATGTTTAAAGGTCCTTGTTACAATGCAATCAAATCCAATAGAAAACGTTCTGTCTTTTCTAAGAAATACTCAAGAGTAGAAGAACAGCTTGAGACATTCACCTTTCAAAACATAAGCTTATTCTACACAGAGAGGATTAGTCAAAAGACAGACAGACTATGTCATTAGATGTGGCAATTCTTTTGTTTACTGATATAGTTTTGTTACCTGCTATTATAAAAATATTAGAAAAATGGGAGAAAATATAAAAAAACCTACTGCTAAATATGGACTTACTGAGCAGCAATCAATCAATCAATCAATAAGTGAAACTTTAGATTAATCCCCAAAGCTCACTTACATGCAACAGAAGACAAAGATGAAATGTCACCTCTGCTATTCACTGCCTTCAGCCTCTTCCTCTTCTAAATCGCGCCTCCTTGTCAGAGTGGCAGATCTCACTGACATTTAGTCATTTTAATAGAAGGTTAAAGTTTCCATGTGAAATCAGATTAACTTCTTCTTTCTCTCTGCCTGCCCCCACTCCCTGGTTCCTTCTGGTTTTGGAGCTGGAGACTGAACCCAGGTCCTTGCCCACATTAGGCAAACACTCTCACATTTCCAGTTGTCAACAAATCCAATGAGCAATTCTTTGTTCATTTTTCCCTTCAATACACTGTATTATATGCCGTCAAACAAATGAAGTGGAAGTCTTCATATTAATTTGAAGCAAATTGCTAACTAACAATAACGAAAACACTTTTAACATAAATCCTGAAAGGTACCATCATCTCAATTTAGGAAGTAGTGTACTGGGGACTAAACCCAGAGTTCTATTGTTAGACATATACTCTACCAGTTATGATTCTCAGCCCTCAAAGTATGTTTTAAATAGTTCTCCTAGACATTCCAAGTAACAGCACTAATATAGGTAATGGAGTAACTCTAAGTTAACAGTGAGTATATATTACAGAAATATGACATGTTGACTATATACACATGGTAGTTTGAATGTAATTGGTCCCCATAAACCAATAGGGAGTGGCACTATTAGGAAATGTGGCTTTGTTGGAGTAGGTATGCCCTTGTTGGAAGGTATGTCACTGTGGGGGGAGGACTTTGAGGTCTCCTATGCTCAAGCTATGTCCAGTGACACAGTTCACTTCCTGTTACCTGCAAATCAAGCTCCTTCTCCAGCACCCTGTCTGCCTACATGCTACCACGGCCCACCATGGTGATAATGGACTAAACCTTTGAAACTGTAAGCCACCCCAATTAAATGTTGTCCTTTATAAGAGTTGCCGGGGTCATGGTATCTCTTCACAGCAATAGAAACCCTAAGTAAGACAATATATTTATCCCCCTTCCCTCTCAAAGCTTAATGACAATGTAGTAATTTTTTAAGTATAAAGCTGTAAGGAAAAAATGGGGAAGGAATATAGCAGGTAGCAGATATAATACGTCTGCCCGAAACAGTAGGAGAGGAGTAAACTGATTTACCACACAACACAGAAAACTTGAAATACCTTCAGAGTAGGAACCTAACAGGAAGCAAGCCAATTCAAGTCTATAAACCCAAAAGAGGCCAGGAACTGGAAGTATCATGTGGTTGAGAAGGCAAAGTTAAATAAAGGCTAAATACAGGATTGGTTGAATAAAGTAGTGAACAGGTCTACTCCTGGCTTACCACAATACTTTCCACACATATCCCACCAGACACTAACATCATTTAGACCAAGAAACTGAACTGAAGGAAAGAGGAGGGATTAGGATATTGACTGCAGACCAAGCAGAGGACAGAGGCAATAAGCACAGACTGAAAATCAAGTGTGTACACAAATGGTAGGATCGCTAGCTGATTTCTTCCCCAACCCTCATAACTAAGAACATGCCTGCTAAGAAAACATAACTAGGGGGACTAGAAACAGGATCAGTGGGTAAAAGTGCTTGCTGGGCAAGCATGAAGACCATAGTTCAAATTCCCAGCACCTATGTAAAAAGTGGGACGTAATGACACACATCTGTAATCTCAGAACTGTAGGGGAAGAAACAGTAAAGTCCCTGGTGTTTACATGCTGCCAGAACTGCTCCAGGTTCACTGAGGGATGCTGTGTCTCAAGGGAATAAAGTGGTGAGTGATAGAGTAGGACACTGATAGCCTTCTCTGGCCTCTGAGCATGAATAGGTAGGAGCACCCACAGGCACATGTGCACATACAGCACAAAACACACACACACACACGAGAGAGACAGAGAGAGAGACAGAGAGAGACAGAGAGAGACAGAGAGACAGAGAGAGACAGAGAGAGAGAGAGACAGAGAGAGAGAGAGAGAGAGAGAGAGAGAGAGAGAGAGAGAGAGAGAGAGAGAGAGAGAGA
>NW_004949095.1:4379361-4409479 GCF_000317375.1 Microtus ochrogaster
GACAGAGAGACAGAGAGAGACAGAGAGAGAGAGAGACAGAGAGAGAGAGAGAGAGAGAGAGAGAGAGAGAGAGAGAGAGAGGAGAGAGAGAATACAATTGAAGGAAAACTAGGATATTGTCTCTCTGTTTCTCTGTTTCAATAGTTAAACAATGGCATGTGAATATGATGGTAATTATATAATAGCCTCATCAGAGCTCATTTGCATATATCACTCAAGAGTGTTCTCTAAAGTCAAGCACTTTCTATTTTATTTTAGATCAAGAATCCTCCTGTGAGTTTGCTTTAAAGTAGTTATCCATCTTTAATTCTTTAATCAAAGTATAGAGGTCATTGACTTTACACTAGAAATGCTATTCTAGGTTAGTTTCACAAACAAGGTAGATATACTCTTCCTATATGCATATAGGAATTGTGAGAAACACAACAAAATTTTCATGAACCCAGTACATGTTCAACATTAGAAACTAAGTCTCCCAGTAAAGATGCTAACTGTAAAATTACTCATACACACATTTGAAATAACAAACTTATAAATCTCACTATTATAACAAGTAAATTTGTTTTTTCACTTATGAAAATAGTAAGAATCATTTCAGTGGTTTACAGAAAGTTGTTTTCTTTTTTAATCAGAATATGTAGTCTGAATTCCAGAAATTCTACTTTTCCACAGAATTAGTGGGGTCTAGATACTTGCACTACTGAGGTCTATAAATCACATTCTTTTTTTGACATTCAAGAGCAATTTTATTAGAGTTTAAAACAAAAATCCCTTCAGCAGACAAGCTGTACGTCTCAGCAGCTACTCAGAGGAGGAAAATGGAGGAGAGAAGGTTTAAGCCATGCCACTTGACATGGAGGCACACAGTCACATGGAGGTGAGGGAGCTTAAGAGGGTGTGAAGAAGTTCCTAAGTTCTGGCCAGCAGCAGAAAGAAAGAGACAGAACAAAAGAAAGGACAAAGTTACATCTTTCTGAGTCATAGCTTGCTGTGGGAGCGCCTTCGCCTCCTTCAGCCAATAGCCTTAAAGATACGATGCTGTGGGAGTGCCTTCGCCTCCTTCAGCCAATAGCCTTTATGTTACCAGCCCACTTGGGCAGGGTCTCTTATACTATAAATGCGGCTGCTAAGCGTGTGCACTCTATCTTGCATCCAGCTCTCATTTCCAGCTGCTAAACTCTGTTCCTGTTCTCCATTTATGCAGAGGATTGTGATTTAGGACAGTGATTTGTAAGTTTTCCCTAAATAAATAACCGTTTATTATACATAATTCTGAACGAGTGTGGGATTATTTTGTAACTTCCATCATCAAGAGTTCAGAACTCATGCTGGTTTGATTCAGCTTATAAAGGCTGTTGTTTTTATTTGTGTGTTGTATGGGTGGCTGGGGTGCAGTGGGGGTGAACAAGTGCCACAGTGCCAGTGGCAGTCAGAGAACAACTTTCAAAGTCAGTTCTTTCCTCTCACTGTGTGGGTCCCAGGCAGCAAACTCTGGTAATCAGGCTTGGCAGAAGGTATCTTTAAAGGCTGAACCATCTCTCTAGACTGAATTTCTGGTTTTACACACAGCCTGTGTGGCTCTAAAGCAAATAGTTATTGGGTCAATTTTTGAGACACAATCTCCAGCAACTCAAAAATTAGACCTTGACTGCCAATGACAAGCCTAGAACACTGGCCATCCTGGATGCTGGGAAACCCAGAATCAGAGACAGAAAAAAGGTGTAAAGTAATAAAAGGAATCTAAATGGGATTCTCTGTTCTTGTCATGGCCATGAATAATAAAAGTTTCAGAGCTCTGCAGTAGCCACTAGTCACATGTTGCTATTAAAACTTTAATTAGCTAAAATTAAATATTGAGTTCTGCAGTCTCATGAACCACATTTCAAGGACCCATCAGTCATATGTGACTCGTGGCCACATACTGGACTATATAGATATAGAACATTTCCTCTATCACTGCAAGTCCTACTGCATAGTGCTGTACTGCAGTTTACCTATCAAGATAATTGGCAATGCTGCTTTCCTTAAAACCAATAATGCCTTCCAGCGATAAAACCTCTAACAGTCAACTGTCTCCCTGGCTTGGTAATAAATAATACATTATTACTGCCTATAATATACGGACCAGATGTTTTACCTACAGTATCACAATGACTAAGAAAGCCTCTTCCACAGGTAGAATCTAAGATTCAGAAAGGGTAATCACTATTAAATAATAAAGCCAAACTTCAAATTGCTTTCTTAAAATCCAACTAGGCAGAGGTCAGAGATGTAGTTCAGTGGTAGAATGCCTGCATAGCATACATAAGACCCTGAATTCAAGTCCTAGTACTGGGGGAAAAACTGTGAACAAAACATTCATATACCAGTATAGATATTAGCATTGTCTTTTTAAAACAGTCTTTAAAATTCATGCTTGTGTGAATGCAAGCATACATGTCTTGCAGCACATGTGCAGAAATCAGAGGAAAACCCATGGGAGTTGGTTCTCTCCTTCTACCATATGGTTCAAATAGTCTTTGGGCCGATAGTAGGTGCTTTTAACTGTTAAGTCATCTCTTAGCCCAGCATTAACATTATCTTAAAAAGAAAAAGAAAATAGAACAAAGGAGGTCAACATTAAAAGTAAAGGGGAAAGAATGTCTCAAAACAGTAACAATGGCGGCATATCCAAGCATACTCCAGTAAAAAAGATAAACACAAGGAATTTGATCCATTCAAACAGTGTAAGACCAAGGCCTTGTAGAATGAAATGAGTGCATCATTAACTCTAGCTTTCTAATCACATGCTCAGCCAGTCTCATAATTATCTCCTCTCAATAGGCTAGTGGAGAAAACAGACAAACAATAAGATGACAAGGAAAACCTGTTTTAGCCTAAAATATGGATGCTAAGTACATTTCTCATTGTAATGAATAATTTGGTACACGGGTATTTAAACATCACTCCTTTGTGAGCTTACAATATTAAGCCAACCACTTAATTGTATACAATTGGCCAAGCCCCATCAATCTAGGGTTACTGAAAAGATCAATTCAGATTGGAACTTGGGGCACAGTGAATTCAAAGTAAAGACATTCTGTGAAACTCCTTGGCAACCAGTAAAATGGTGTTCCCAAGCAAGGCACTGACCTCAAATGACACCTTTTATTCAAATTCCAGCGGCATTTATTAGTTCCTGTAGCAAATGCCCTGAGACTCCCAAGTACCAAATAAAAAACAATTCTTCCCCTTCAACTTTTTTCCTACTCAGCAGAACCATTGCACAGAAAACATATCACAGTGATAACAGAATTGAATTTGAATGAGAGCAAGGGAATGGGGTACATGGAAGGGGTTGGAGAGAGAAAAGAGAAGGGAAAATGACATAATTATATTGCAATCTCAAAAGTTAAAAATAATAGAATCTGTACTAAGACAAAACTGAGTTCATAATCTTAATTCATCCTAAACTGTGCAGCCTTGGACAACTACTAGAGTATGAGATATTTTTCTTCAAAAATAAGATAAACACCTATGTCAACAGGCCTGTTATAAAGATCACATGAGAAACTTCATCCAACAACTATATAAGTAGCTAAATGTAACAGATGGTGGGCTAGATACTAGATGGACAATATCTACTACCTGGCTGGACATTCAGCAAGCATCTGGTAAATGCTACCCTATAACATCAAATCTAAAAAGCCACCAACAGCAACACACATCATTGGTTTATATACTTCTAAGACTGAAATACTATGTCAAACAGAAAAACGATATAGCATTAATTTTTAACACATCCCAATTTCATTTAAAATGTGAACTATATATAAAACTGATTCAAGTCTTCATAATTTTTACTATACTCTCTGTTTTTCCTGTATTTGATCATAATTTTTCTAAAACATCATGTAAGATACAAATTACAGAAAGACACATACCACATTGTGTCATCTCTTTAAATCTTTTATGGACAAAGAATGGTAATACATGCCTATAATCACAGCACTTAGGAGGTTAAGGCAGGAGGATGGCAACTCTGAGGCAGTTCTGAGCTACATACTGAGATCCTGTAAATAAGTAAATAAATATTTATAGCCGAGCGGTGGTGGCACTCGCCTTTAATCCCAGCACTCGGGAGGCAGAGGCAGGCGGATCTCTGTGAGTTTGAGACCAGCCTGGTCTACAGAGCTAGTTCCAGGACAGGCTCCAAAGCCACAGAGAAACCCTGTCTCGAAAAACAAAAAATAAATAAATAAATAAATAAATAAATAAATAAATATTTACAATTCATACCCAGGAACATATCTTCACAGTGTTCTAGGCTTTTCAATCCCTCCCAGATCCTTTCCAGGTTCACTCTATAGACTGTCCAATGCTCTAATAAAATCAAACTCCATTAGGTATATTTGGATATGGTGTAGGAGTTCCTTCTGTTTGTGTGTTGCTTTCATTGGTTAATGAATAAAGAAACTACCTTGGCCTTGTTGATAGGGCAGAACTTAGGTAGGCGAAGAAAACAGAACTGAATACTGGAAGAAGGGCAGAGTGAGAGAAGCCATGGCTTGAGATGGATGCCGTTTAGAATCTCCGGTAAGCCACTGTCACTGGCGATACACAAATTAATGGAGATGGGTTAAACTAATATATAAGAGTTAGCCAATAAGAAGTTAGAGCTAATGGCCAAGCAGTGTTTTAATTAATACAGTTTCTGTGTGGTTATTTTAGGTGTAAGCTAATCGGGTGGCCGAGACAAACAAAGGGCCCTCTCCTCATGGATATTCCCATTGCTCAACTTCATTCTTTCTGCCTACACTGCCTACAGTGTCCTTTTCCTTCTTACCTGTATGATAAAATTATATTCAATCGCTTGTATCTTACTGAAATAATACCACTGTAGATCCTTCTAATTTAAATGTCTTTGCTCTCTAGGGCAAAATCAATTGGTCATTCTTTTGTAATAAACAATATGTGTGTGTGTGAGTAATAATACACATATATGTATATATGTATAATTAGAAGACTACGTAATTTAAAAATTACTCAAAAGTAAAAACTCATGCTCACTGACTTTACCGCAGCACCCTGCATGATCCCAACTGTGTGTCATCATGTTAGGAACCTAGTCTCTAAAATTTGACACCCTGCCTTTGCTTTCTAGCTCTAAGCACTTGCCAGCTATACAACCTACTCATCCTAAAACTAAATGTTTCTCCTAACAAGAATAATAATATACTTTGGATAGTGAAGGTTAAAGTGCACACTAGAGCACTCAATAAACATTAGCTGTGGTTATTATCATTATTGTTTTACTGTTGTTTTAAAAAGAAGGGAGGCACTCATGAATAATGAATATATTTAATACATGCTCTAATATCCTCTAGACCAGTGCTTCTCTACCTTCCTATGTTGCAACCCTGGTGAACCCCCAACCATAAAATTATTTTGTTCCTACCTCATAACTGAAATTTTGCTGTTATGAATTGTAATGTAAATCGTTTTTGGAGATAGGGTGTTGCAAACCTCAGGTTAAGAACCACTGCTCTATGCACATTGTCCTGACTTTGGCTTGTCAACTTGAGCTATAGGAGTTAGAAAATATAGTCTTCACGTAACCTATGCTACAAAACAAGCAGAGGTATGTTACAGAGGAATATTCATTTCTTAACCTTCCTGAGTCTTCCTTTAATTTCTACCTGACCCCTCAAGCCTTTCTTTCTCTCTCTCTCCTCTTCTCCCCTCCCTTCCATAACCACTAAATAAATATCCAACCTCACTCTGCATGATATGCCTATCCGTCTGTCTCTCACCCACTGCCACCACATGGTTCGTCACCGGGACCAGCCACCTTTGGAGACCTGCTGCATGGTCTTGTGCACCTGTCCCAGCCTGGGACTGGCTGCTCTCGGGACTGCTGCCCCCTGCCTGCTACCAAATGGCCTGCTGCCTGCTATCACATGGGGACCTGCAGGGTTTCTGCCACTGCAGCTACTCGGGGATCCGCAGCAATTTTTAATAATCCATTACAATATGGCTGTGCTAAACCTAAGCAGCCAGCTGTAAGGCTGATCCCATGCAGTGTGTGTCCTGTATGCCCTCAATTTATCCATTCAAAAACAAAGGTATTGAGTTTTTTTTTTCCAATTCCAAAGCTAACTTTTTAGGACAAAATATTGTTTTTACTATAAAATTGCAAAGAACTAAAGTTAGGCAACCACTAGAAGCTCACTTAAACCACTTGGATACATTTGAGAATGCACTTGTGATTTTCATCCCAGTTAAAAAAAAAATATCTTGACACGGGCTAGTCAACAAACGAATCTACAAAATGACCATCACAACTAATTTATTATATAACTATATTATCATTGATGACTGTCTTCCTTAGTGTATACTAAAAAAGCTAAGAACAATTCATTAGAACAAATACTATAGACATCTGAAATATAAGCTCAAATGAACACAGACATTTTCTAGAAAAACCTACTTATGACATCTGACAGATAGCTTGAGGTTCCACCTCCCTAATATAAACCTGACTAACCAAGCACTACACATTATCTTTGAACTCTTTGAAAAGAAGAACTTTTTAATATATTCATCTTACTATATGCCAGGCATTGTTCTAAGAACTTTTTTGTGGTTTGACTTATTTAATCCTCAACAGCTAGGCATGTTGCATACATCTGCAATCCCAGCATTTTCTCAATAGGCTGAGAACAAAGTATCAAAAGTTCAAACTACAGTTATAGTTCAGTAGTAGAGTACTTACCTAATATGTCAAGATCAGCCTGCATTACATAGTGAGACTGTCTCAATGACTTTGGAAATGTCAATTGAAGAAATGAATTTTGGAAATGACGATTTTTGTAATAGTCCTACAAAAATTTTACTATCATCATTGATAATTTATACAAAAGGAAAGCAAAGCACAAACATGTCAAGTGATGTGGGCTGGGGAAATGGCTCAGCAGGTAAAAGCACTTACCATGCAAGCCTGATGACAAGCTCCATTCTCAGGACCCAGGGTAGAAAGAGGCAACCGACTCCTAACAATTGTCCTCTGAGCTCCGCAAGTGTGCACTCACCACACACACACACACACATTTATTAAGAAAAAACTAAATGACAAGCAACTTGCTTGCAGTCACTAAGCTAGTAAGCCGGTGAGCCTTGATTTGAACCTACAGTCTGACTTTAGGTTCTCTGCGTTAACACACAAACCCAATAAAATAAATCAAAATAAAATAAAATAATGGTTAGCTCAGCCACTGACCAAGCCAAATGACCTTCATCATTTAATCTCTCTGATTCCATTCTCACTTGGACAAAACTGGAAACAAACTGTTCCTTACAGGAACATGTAACCTTGACCTAAACCTTAAAGCTAACTGCCACAACTGAGGCAATCAACAGCAATATCCACTTTCACATTCCTCTTTTTACCACAACTCATTCCCTTCTTCTTATGCTCATCGTATTAGCTGTTTATTCATAATGTTATGACCACTATGAGGAAACATAAATTAACAGAGGTGAATTCTGTCCTACTAAGGACTCTGCTGCCTCCAAACCCTACTGACAGAAAAGACCAGTCATCACTTCACCAGAATAGGTGATACAGAAACAGGTCAGTGGTACTGAAGAGGCCTCTCACTGTCTCATCTGTGCTCCTGTAACTAGGAGCAGCAGTATAGTTATTTAGAAGCTCAGCCTCCCCCTCCTGAGACAGCACTAACAACCTACGAACATGGCCTGCTTTTAAGAGAAATGTTTTCTAAAGTGTTTATCACAAGGTGTGACGTAAGCCCTCAAATAAATAAACAAACAAATCCTGGCTGCTGCTATTTACACTCCCGCACAGAAGCAAGAGCTCCACAGTATGAGACTTAATTTCAATTCTAACTTTATTGACTTAGCAGGTGAAATCCAGGGAAGCCAATTTTCTTTTCTCTATGGCCCTTCACTGTGTAGCAGGCACCAGGAAATCCTCACCCATGCTTTGTAAAAACAGAACATTCTTATTCAAGCCATCTCCTAACTTTCTGAAATAAGTCCTGTGCTCACAGAGGGCACTGCTGAGCTGGTCATGATGACACATGCCTTTAATCCCTGCACTAGGGAAACATTCCTGAAGCATAGGCAGGAGAATCTCTGTGAGTTTGAGGTCAGCCAGGGCTACATAGTGAGACCCTATATTAAAAAAATAAACAAACAAACAAAAAAACTTCATAAACCTACCACTCATTTGTCTTGTTTTTTTTTTTTTGTTTGTTTCCTTCTCTCACAGGTACACAAAGTAGTTTTAGATGCTGTATGAAATGTAAGATCATACCCCTAGTGGTTAGTAACAGATGCACTTGTATATTGCATACTAAACATTCCTCAGTTTTTAGTTTCTAATATAGCATATCAATAGACATTGACATCCTTTATAATTTTAAGAGTTTCATAGTGTCCTAGGATTCAAAAAGCTTGAGAACCATTGCTCTAAGGCATTAAAAAAAAAAGCAACCCACAAAGCATACTTTCTGTCTAGAGAGACAGCTCAGTTGATAAGAGTGCTTGCCTAACACTAGTGAAAACTCTTGGGTTCTTTCTCCAGTATGGTGTAAACTGGGAATGGTAGCTCACGCCTACCAATCTCAGCACTAGAGGTGGAAGCAAAGGGATCAGAAATTCAAGGTCATCCAGCCAGGCTTACTAGGAAATCCTTTCTGGAAAGGGGAAGAGGAGGAAGGAAAGACCGAGGGAAAGGGAATATGGAGAGATTAAGTGGAGGAGTGGAATAGAGACTGAGCCTTCCCCACTTTCCTCTGTGACTGCATCCCACCTTTCTATCTTAAAAAGACCAACTGTTGGGGCTGAGGCCTGGGGACCTGGCTTGGTGGATACACAGTTCACTGCACAATCATGAAGACCTGAGTTTGGATCCTCATTCTCCATGTAAAATCCTGGTATGGCGAAATTCGTCTGTAACACCTGAACAGGGGCAATGAAAGCAGGTGGATCCTTGAGGCTTTCTGACCATCCAGTCTAGCCAAATCAACAAGGTCCAGGTTCAGTGAGAGATCTGTCTTCAAAAACTAAGAAGGAGTTGGGTGAGGTGGCACGTGCCTTTAATCCCAGCACTCAGTGCAGGCAGATCTCTCTGAGTTTGAGGCCACCTATTCTACACAGGGAGTTCCAGTGTACATTCCAAGGTCCTGTAGAGAGGCTGTTTAAATAAACAAAAGTGGGGCAAGGCTTTAATCTCAGCACTCAGGAAGTAGAGGCAGGTGGATCTCTGTGAGTTCTGGACCAGCTAGAGCCATATTTTGAGACCACCTCAAAAATAGATAAGATGGAGAGCAATAGAAGATACCTGATGCCAACCTCTGGCTTCTAAACACAAATGCACATAAGTGGGTGCATACCTGGACACAGAAGTGCGCACAGAAGTGGTCACTATTTAATGACAGAGCGTACCTTAGGAATTACTTAGCTCCTTATTCCTGATCTAAGTTCCTTATACTAGTATAGACCTCCTTCAATAATAAGACTTTAAAAAAAAAACAACCTTTCCTACCTGAGTATTTTTTATTTAATAGTTTATCTCAGTATTTCAAAGGGCTAGTGTAAAGATCAGGATTGCTTTAATTTTGAACTTAATTTTTTGATGGATACCAGACTATCAAGGCACACATATAAGTTAATCGTGGATGTCAGAGGATATAAACACTGACTTCAAAAGGTTATCTTAACAACTGTTGAAATACTTTGGTGAACTTTTTGTCAGATCTAACGAAGTATTGCTACTTTATCTGGAGTCTGGCTAGGGGCTATTTCTAGACAAGTCAGTTGTCACTGCCATGCTGTTCGCTATGCTTAATGCTTACACACTGGCATTGCCTCACAGCATCTCCTGTTGGGTCCCTTTAAGTTTTACTGACTTTGAAGGTTGACTGAGCTAAACTTACACTGCATTCATTTACCTAGGCAAACTATACTAACTGCTACCCGCTGACAACAAACAAAGAAGTGAGCAAATCACTGAAAACCCTGACTCCCTCAGAATTTTAAAACATTTGTGGGAAGCCTACTTGGCAGAGTGCTACACCAATCCATTTACTAACATTTGGAAATGTTATTTCTTCCTTCTCATATGCATAAAATTGACAAAACTAATGGTTTTAACACTATCTTGTCTCACTCCATAGAGTTTGGGGTACGCTGCTTTAGGGACTAAAAGTCAAAAGTACCTGAAACCCCCAGCAAGTATAACTCGGTCTCTCAAATGTTTTCCAAATGAGGACTGAAGCCAGGACTAGTTTTCCATGGTCACCCCAGGTCAAATAAGATTCTTAGGTTCTTATGATCTGGGCCTTCACCCAAAAGCTGATCCAAAATCAGCCTCAGAGATGGATAGACAAGTATAATCTTACCAGGATACTCACCCTAATATACTTTACAGAGACAATAAAGAACAGTTATAGCTTCAGGCTCTACTTTTATTCACTCATTTAAATCATATTTGTAAATGTCAGACATCTCACTAACAATCATTCATAAGCATTATTTAAAATATACTACACTGTACTTTATTTGCAGAAGTCCCGTCAAGAAAAACTGTGGTTTGTGCCCCATTGGGTGGCCAAACTGAAAATTTCAAACAAGTTCCGGCAAGGCAAGTGAACCCTAACTAATCAACATAATACCCCTGAGACACGGAAGCTGCAGCACAAGCTTTCCCACAGGAGGGCTTTATAAGTGAAAATCAGAACAACATCACAGCAAGGCTTCCTTCCACCTGACAATGGGGAAGTGCAGTTTATGCAGTACGTTTTCCAGATCATACAACATAAAATCAGCTCATCACATTGCTTTCTGTTTAAGGAAAATAAAAGTCTCCTGCTGGAGATGTAGTTCAGTGGTAGAGTGACTTGCTTAGCATGCCCAAAGCCCTGGGTTCAATCCCCAGCAATGGACACAAAAGATTTCACTGAATTTTCAAGTCACAACAAAATCTCAATTAAATTTTTTTTAATTTATTAATTTTTTGGCATATTTATTTATATGGAGGATTTTTGTTTTTGTTTTGTTTTGAAGACAGGGTCTCACTATGTAGCTCTGGCTGTCCTGGAACTCACCATGTAGATCATGCTGGCCTCAACTCACAAAGATCTTTCTGCCTCTGACTCCCAAGTGCTGGAATTTAAGGCAAACATCACTATGTCTGGCTTTTCATTAAGTTTTTTGAAAAGATGTTTTTTAAAACATTAATTTTATATTAGGATTTAAAAATAGTTCCTTAAATTCTCTTCATAAACATAATTAAACCAAAAAAAAAAAGACCCACAGAAATTTATAATTGAATGGGTGCTTGGATTATAAAAGGCTTATTTAGAAATCATCAAAATTCAGTTCTCCAACACCACATACAGATAAACAACTTGAAACCCCAAAAGGAGGAAGTGATTTCATAGGATCACACAGCTAATGTGACCTGGTTCCCAATACTGAAACATACAGTGCTCAAGAAACAAATCAGATGTGTGTGTGTCCACACATTTGTATGAATCCAAATGGCTTAACCTTTCTAGACCTGAGTTTCTTTGCCTGAAAAAGCAAGGAAGTAGATAATCTTTAAAATTCCTTTTAATTCCTCAACTTTGGAGAGCTCACTGTTTTATGTTTATGCTTACTACAGTATACATTTAAAAAGCCATTCTTGGTTCCTGAGACACCAAAACACAGGACCCTAGAGAGAGAGAAAAAAAGATCATGTCAACAATCAAAGGCATCAAATATACTAGCCTTTATCTGATCACACTAATCTATCTGGATGAAATTGGTCTGAGTTAGTTTCAATTAACCTATTACAGATACAACCATTGATTCTAAAGTTTTTCAAAGGATTGTGCCAACACTTACTGATGTTCCATTTTCTACCCTGAGATTTGTATTCAGATTATCAGGAACAAAGATAGTCTCTCCTCATTTGTATCCATTCTTGGTAAAACTGTTCATAAAGCATCAACTAGAAGTCCTGTATATGGCCTTGCCTTGTTTCTCTATTCTTTTGTGCTTATTCTGACTATGAATGCCACAATTTTTTAAAGACTAATAATTTTCAGGATGTTGACGTAATACTATCAATAATTTTAGTAATTCAGGAAATTAAAAGTTAAACCAAACACTTAGGAACTAGAATGGGCCTTAAAGGGCTTTGGCTCTTTATGTATTTCTCTATGGAAAAGAAGAAAGCAGGAAGAGCCAAAACATTCTCTCCAGGGCCTCACAGCTAACATACACAAGAACTAGCACCTACCATGCCACATGTATCTATACTATTATATATAATTAAATATTATATAGAATTATAATGCAAGCAAAATGTTCAGTTTCCATCTAAAGCTCCACCTAACTCAAGTAATAATTAATAAACTGACATAAACAAAGAAACTGAACAGTTTCTGTTGGTCTGGGGCACTAGAAGGCAACCTAAGCTTGAATTAAGGGAAATGCATCAAATTTCATCACTGGAGCTTCAAAAACAAATCCAAGTGTCTGTTCTGCCAACTGTTTTGGTCAGCATTATTTTCAACTACATGAAAACACATATTACAAAAAATTAAGCAAATCCTTAGCAAAAGCTAACTTTTTATTATAGATTCCTTTTCCCCCTATTTTTTGAGACAGTCTCTTCCCTGGCATTTTAAAGTCACTAGCATTCCCAGACCTTAGCAATTCTTACTCATACCTCTATGCTATGTTTAAAGGAACAGCACCAAATCTTTAGAAATAATACGCAGCACAAAGACTACACTATCATGCAAATGGATCCAACTTACAAAGAAAAAGCCCCTTATTTTTCACCTTGCCTATAGAACAATGAGTCTACCAAGAATAGGAATTGCATACTAGGAATCTCTCTGTAGAATCAAATTTCAATTATCCACAATAAATGAATTTTTCTAAAAGTAAATTATAATTGGTCTGAGAAAGAAAATGCAGTTACTCTAAGGCATAATATTCTGTCCCTCAGTGGCCAATCTAGAGTAACCATTTAGAAATAATAGTAACCAAATAGACTATGTAAATTGAGGAGTCCCAGAGTCACTGTGGTTACTCCAGCCACAAAGCTGACATTACAAATCAAGGGTTAATTGCATTTTTAAACTAAATCATATGCTTCCCCTTCCAGGCCAAGATAGTCCAAGTTAATTCTATAAAATAGTCAAATGTTGAAATACTTCAAACAAATCATAGGATACATCCTACCACTGTTACTCTGAGCAGAAATCAAGCGTTCCATAGTGTATAATAATAAGATGTGCTTCGGCATGCTCCAGTCCTAGTCTCTCTGAAGAACTGACAGTGGTGCTGAAAGTGCTAGCAGCAGGATGAAAAGCCAAGGCCCTCCTTTCAATGAAACCCACCATCTGGAGGCTAGCCAAGGTTTTAAAACTGACTGAATGTTATTACAAACATTAAATCAACACTCTACAGCCTGAACTGTTAGAGCCTTTTCTTACAGAATGCGGTTAAAGAACCCTACAAGCAAACTGGCAAGAAACTATCAATAATAAGCCATTCGTCACCAGCATTAAATACAGTATATTGTAAGTAAACTTATTTTACAATCTTCAAGATTCTGTTTAACCTAACTACACCCTTCCCCCACCCCCGGTCTCCAATTATTACACTGGCTGCATGAATAAATGAACTTACTGCTCTTGCCTAAACATCCTATCACTAAATTTATATAAAGTTAAAAAGAGATCCAAAATATTTTAATTCATAAAACCTAGCCAGTGTGTGTGTGTGCGCGCGCGCTCCTATTGATTTTATACTCTTTGTTCCTGCTCATACCATAGATGTGAATTCCTGGAGGTTAGAGACCCAGCCGTCTTTCTCTATCCAGGAGATGAGCTACTAGCTTCTGAGAATAACCTTTTGCAAGCTCAAAACCCTTCAGGGACCCTACCTTCTAAATATGTGAGTGGATTTCCGTCTTTACCGTTCCCAATATTGACTCAAGGTTCCTTACACTATCTATTAAATAGCCTCCAAAAGCTGTGGAAGAAGAAACTGAGAGGAAGGGAGGAACATGACTCCTGTAACACACAAGTAAGGTACAGTATTTACATTACAGTGATTTTTCTCCCTAACAAAAAACTTAGCAGAAAATCTGAAATTTGAAAAGATCCTCTTGCCTCCTTCCTCTTCCCTCCATTCCAAAACCTGAGAAGAGTGAAAATCCAAAGATGAGGTTCCTCTGTATAGTCAGTGCAATCAGTACAAAGACTAGACACCGTCTCCTTATCAAAACAGAACTATTAGTTCAATGCGTTTGGAAACTATAACCACTGCATTAGGTGAAACTCATTTCACCAAGTTTCAATCCTGTTACAAAGCCTTTGTCAACAGTGGGCAAGTGGGGGTAAGCCGACGGGCTCGGTGGCCTGAAGGCAATCGCTCGAGGGGCTTATCTTGCAAGAGCACGATTCCTTGGCGAGAGATGAGCGGCGAGAAGCACCTAACCTTAGCTAGGGGGTAATCTTCCGCGGTGGGGACCGGAGGTCAGGGGGAAATGAGAGAAGGTGGCGCCGAACCGCCGCGACCCCGGGCCGCCGTCACACCTGCGGCTCAGCCTCCCACCACCATTCCTCAGCCCCAGCCCCAGCCCGGCTGTGCCCTTCCTCTCGCCGCCGCCTGCATATCCGTTACCCCGGCGGCAGAGGGCTGCGGGGGAGGGGAAGGACGGCCTGGCCGCCGGGGGCCAGAAGCGCCGGGGATGCCGCAGTGGCTCCCCGCGGCAGTGGGTCAAAGTCCGCCCCGGCCGGGGAGCTCACGGCGGCGGCTGAGGTCGCGACTGGGGAGATGGCAGCCCCTTCCGAGCCCGCCCCAAACCCGGCCGCCGCGGGTACCTCATACTGGATGTACTGCTTCCTCCACTCGGGAGTGATGTGCGCGGAGAGGTGCTCGGCGAACTTCATCCTGCCGTGTCCCCCTCACTCCCACCCGGCTCCAGCAGCTACAGGCGGCGGCGGCGGCAACTGCGACTCCGACTCCTCCCCACATGGGCCCCGGCGCTGCGCGGAGCTGCGCTTCTCTCCTCCTCCGCCGCCGCCGAGGTCTCCTCAGAGCCGCCCTCCCGCCATCTTCCTCCTCCTCTCCATAGCCCCGCCCCGCCCCGCCCTCTAGACGTCATCGCCATGGTAACCGCCTACGCCGCTCGAACGGAGGGGGCGGGGTACAGGGCGGGGCCTCCGGGGGCTTTCCTCTATACTCCGCCTCTTTGGGCCGAACGAGGTAAAGGCACCGCCCCTGACCTCTTCCGCCTGTCTTCTGTCTTCTACAGCTGCTTTCTACAGTCTGCCTGGGAAGCAGAACTGTTGTTATTTCAATTAATATTATTACTGGAGCAACAATAATCCACACAAGACGCTTATATTTGCAGAGAACTGTGCAAATATTTTTTCCATCTTAATATTGATTCTTCATAAAACCCTTAAAGATGAATCAGCACTAATCCAAATTGAATAGTTGAAACAGTTAAGAGGCAAATGCATTTAAAGGAACTGTATTTGCATGCTCTAGGGGCTCAATAAATGCTTGTCGAGTTCAATTTAAAATGTCAGTGCCAAAAAATTTGTGATGTTTCTGTCCACGTAATTGTCTATTTAGTCTTGGAGTTACAAGAAAAGCCAAAACACCTGGATACAAACCAGGACTGAGCTGGGCAGTGGTGGCGCACGCCTTTAATCCCAGCACTCGGGAGGCAGAGGCAGGCGGATCTCTGTGAGTTCGAGGCCAGCCTGGTCTACAAGAGCTAGTGCCAGGACAGACACCAAAGCTACAGAGAAACCCTATCTCGAACCCCCCCCCCCAAAAAAAAAAACAGGACTGAAACTAGTCTGTGATCCAGCTGACTGAGGCTTGGGACAAGGGTTAAGAGGGAAAACAGTGCTGAGAGGAAAAAGAATCCTATTTGCATCCACCCTCTGGTGAGACAGTCCCCTATCCAGGCTGAACCTCTGGGAAGATACCACTCCCAGAGCAAAGTACCACATTCTGAGTGAGAATGACTGCCCTAGATGACTTATTTGAGGCAAAAGCCACCCTGGGTGGAGGAGCCCTGGATAACACAGCAGCTGAGATTTTTTCAACTTGTCTGTCCTTGCCCCTATACCAAGCACTGCTCTAAATCCCTTATATGTCCGTTGTCCTTGAATTCTCACAATTTTGATGAGATTCAAAGGATTGCTAGGAAGTATTGTACCTGGGACAATATAGATCTCTGCTGTTGGCTTCCCAACACACACACACACACACACAAACACACACACAAGATTTTTTTTCTCCTTCCCTTCCATTTAATTCATGTCAATAGGGTTTTATAAATGTTTCTTCAGGAGAAAGAAGGGCGGGAAAAAAGTCTAACTCTTTCTGGCAAACTTTTGTACAAAAACCTCAACCTCTGGCGAAGGGTTAATCAGAGGCCTAGAGAGATGGCTTAGCAATTAAGAGCAGACCTGAACTTGATTCCAGAACCCAGGTCAAGCAGCTCGCAACCACCTGTAACTCACAGCTCCAGGGACATTTGTGGCACCCGAGAGCACCTACACTCTTGTGCTTGTACCCACACATATATGCATAACTAAAAACAATAAAAATAGATTTAAAAAAAAAAGGCTAATCAAGGTCAAAGAGAAGGAAAGGAGGAGATGTAGGACTCCTCTTCAGCCTGGTACTCCTCCGCCCCCCTCTTCTACAACAGTATAATGCCAGGAGGAAAACACAGGCAAAGGGGAACATTATACACTGGGGGCACTGCTGCCACAGCACAGCCAGCCCAGGCCTTAATTGTATATAAGATTCAGGAACTGCGGTCCAGTTGAGGGAAAAATGAAATCCTTAGTTCTAGCTCTAAAACCAATAATTCTCAGTTCTTCTCCAGGCTGACTCAAAGCCCAGCTGCCCAGCGAGACACAGTCTTTATTTATCCACACAAGTAGATAAGAAAAAAAAATTGCAACAGGGACTCATTATGTAGCCCTGGCTGGCCTGGAATTCTCTATGTAGACCAGGTTGGCCTGGAATTCTCTATGTAGACCAGGCTGGCCTCTAGCTCAATAGAAACTGTCACCTACCACTGCGTCCTGAGTGCTGAGATTAAAGGCACACACCATCACTCCCAGGTGGAATTTCTTTATCCTGAGAATTATTACAAATGTCTCATCAAATATTTGAATGACGTTTACTGAACACTTACTCTCTGTAAACTTTAAAGCTGAATGTTTTAAAGATAGTATGAATGATTCTGCTTTGAACCAGAAGGGCCCTCTACTTAAGACTTCTCTTTGTGAACATAATCTCTAACAAAAGGCTGCTGAGCATTGTAATATTCCAGTCATGTCCTTTGGGGATGAAGGATAGTTCAAAACGACATAAAACTGTCTTTTCCTGGAAGGAAATCACAGTCTAGTCAAGTGATGAGCAGACAGACTAATCGCCTACGCTGTGAACTATGCTGGGAGCGAGGTTGGATAAGGGAAGCAAATATCTAGCTGAGGAAAAAGAAAAAGATGGTGTCATGGAGATGATTTTGAAATCCAGTCTCAGACAATGATGTGACAAGCAAAAAGGGACACCTCGAATACCTCAAGGGCATATAGCAAGATGGCAGGATTGCTAAAGAGTGACTCAGTGTTATCTGACCCCAATATCCTCCAGAAAGCTGAAACTGTCTGCTTGGTCCCCTCTCCTCCTTGGTCCCTTTGTTCTCCATTCATCGTGTTGCTATTAATAGTTGATCAGACCACAAGCTCTTTGAGAATTAATTGCTCCTTTTTTTTTTCTTCTAAGATTGAGCACAGTGCCTGGCTCTTGGGCACTGAAAAAAGTAAGAAAGGAAGAAAAGAAGGAAAGAAGAAAAGGAAGGAAGGAAGGAGAGAGAGAAAGGAAGGATGAAGAGAAGGGAGGAAAGATGGAGACAGAAAAGCAAGACAGTCCAGACCACCTGAAGTAAATCTCAGGAAATTAAGTTGGAACAAGATTGTAAAGAAACTGTGGTAGTTTGAATGTAATTGGCCCTCATAATCTCGTAGAGAGTGGCACTATCAGGAGGTGTGGCTTTGTTGGCGAGGGTATTCCCTTGTTTGAGGAAATGTATCACTGTGGGGGCAGGCTTTGAGGTTTCCTATGCTCAGGATACCACCCAGTGTCTCAGTCAACTTCCTGTTGTTTGCAAGATATAGGACTCGCAGCTACTTCTCCAGCATCATGTCTGCCTACACGTTGCCATGCCATGATGATAATGGTCTGAACCTCTGAACCGTCACTACATCACTTAAATGTTTTCCTTTATAAGAGTTACCAAGGTCATGGTGTCTCTTCACAGCCACAGAAACCCTAACTAAGACAGAAACTGATCACAACACCAACATGGAGTCTGAAGAATTTTTAGTAAGTGCCTGACTTCTGTCTGGGCAAGCAGTGCACATAGATATTCCCAACACTGACTCTAGGAATAGACCTGAAATAGATTCCTCACTTTCTGTATTTACAAGCTACCGACCGCCTTGAGCAAGGTACATTGACCTTTACAGCCCCAGTTTCCTTCCACATTCTTCCAAAGATGATTAGAAAACAATTTTGTGGGTTAAATGAGACTCTGTGCCGATAGCTCTTTGCATGAAGATGGGCCCTGATTGAACATCCCTTAACTGGTAACCTCTCAAAACCTGTCAGCAGGGTGAGGGATGGACTAGAGTGGAGCCGAACTCAAGACCGGTGGGTGTATCAGCAAGCACTTACTGTGTACTGGCACTGGCCTGACCACTTTGCAAATGCAAATCTAATCCTCATAAGAACCTATAGGGGGTAGTTTCTATCCTTATCCGCACTTGGGCGCTAAAGGCAGAGGGGACAAGCATCTTGCAGATCACCCACCTAGAAAGTGGTAGACCTGCCTTTGAACCCCTGTTACCCCGCCCCAGAGTACCTTTGAGCCTTGCATTATATGTCTGTTGATGCAAATTCAAGACAGATGAGGCATATGAATCTAATGACAGGGAAGATGGTATTTCCATACACTGAGATGAAGAATGCAAACAGAGTATCCCTAGGGTACTCTGGATGTGTTAAATTTTTTTTTGGGGGGGGGTCTCCCTGGATATGTTAAGTATTTGGAAATCTCCAATTGAGCGTATGGATCTAGAGCTTTAGAAACTGGTTGGGACTGAAGACTGGGGAATGATTAAGATTTAAATGGTAATCAAGTCCAGAAAGATTGCCCAGAGATAAAGCGTAGGCTGGAAGGAAAAGGAGGCCAAGGGAACATCCCTGTGTAAGGCTGATGAAGAGGGGTCAAGGAAGGAGGCTGAGATGTGGCTAGAGTGAGCAGCAAGGCAATTAGGAGTGAGTGATGTCAAGAAAGATGTAAAAGATGAAAAGTTTCATAAAGGAAGAGCCAATCGATAAGTAAAGTGTCATAGAGAAGTTGAGCT
This sequence comes from Microtus ochrogaster, assembly GCF_000317375.1. Lineage (NCBI taxonomy): Eukaryota > Metazoa > Chordata > Mammalia > Rodentia > Cricetidae > Microtus > Microtus ochrogaster. Next base: position 4,398,840 of record NW_004949095.1, read on the forward strand.
GTCGGACATCTAAGCTCTTGGGTTTAGCAATTGAAAACTCATTAATAGGGGTTGGAGAGATGACTTAGTGGTTAAGAGCACTGGCTGTTCTTCCAGAGAACCTGGGTTCAATTCCCAGCACGTACATGGCAGTTTACAACTGGCTGTAACTCCAGTTCCGGGTAAATACGACACCCTCACACAGACATACATGCAGGCAAAACACCTATGCACATAAAACAAAAATGAGTAGCCAGGTGGTAGCACATATCTTTAATTAAACGGATTGATTGCTTCCCTTTAATCCCAGCATTCAGGAGGCAGAGGCAGGTGAATTTCTGAGTTCAAGGCCAGCCTGATCTACAGAACAAGTTCCAGGATGGCCAGGACTACAAAGAGAAGCCCTGTCTCCAAATAAATAAGTAAACAAATCATTTTTAAAAGTTATATATACAAAAGAAGTCTTTGATAACCTCCGGGGGCAAACAGCTTTGATAATTTAAAGGTTATCACAGTAAGGACTGAGTCATGCAGAGCATTTGCTCCTGGCGGTCCTACGTTGTATTTATTCTGTGTGCCTGCTGCACATACCTGCTGTGGAATGCCCAGGAATGAGGCTCTAATGGTATACCCAGCAATTTATTTAGAAATTCATAAGTCCTAACTCTGAACACTTTATATTTATCACACATAATTCTATGTTTGGGAACAATTATACTTGCCACAAAGAAACTGTTTTAAACCTTAGAATTATGTGTGATAAATATAAAGCCAAACAGTTGCTTGAAGAAAACAAGACTGGTGATCATGAAAGCAGAGGAACTGACCTGTGGGGTACACCTTAAGCTCAGCAAGCTATGGTACCACAAGAGTTAAGATCACGTTCAAAGTGCATCGCAGGCCCAGTGCCTCTTTAAAACATGGTCAGTTTACAGACTTGGTAGAGGTTCAATAGATGGACTTTATATGATCTGCGACTCCTTTAAAAATTTGAATATTTTCCTGGAAAGACTGCACATCTCTAAAGTTTGCCCCATTCAAAGACTTCAGACTGATAGGCCCTGGGTATTAATTCCCCTTCTTCTAAAGTTAGAGCACTTTGGGGCTCAATGGTTAAAGAACTGACTGGTCTTCCAAAGGACCTGGGTTTCAGTTGCTGCACCCATATGGCAGCTCACGACCTTCTATAACCAGTTCTAAGGGATCCAACACCCTCTTTGGGTACTGCATGTGCATCTTACACAGACATGCATGCATGTAGGCCAAACACCCATGCACATAAAATAAAAATAAATAAATCTCAGCTAGGTGGTGGTGGCATACACCTTTAATCCCAGCACTCAGGAGTCAGAGACAGGCAGATCTCTGTGAGTTCGAGGCCAACCTGGTCTACAGAGCAAGTTCCAGGACAGCCAGGTATATACGGGGAAACCTTGTCTCGAAAAGAAAATAAATAAATCTCAAAAAATAATTTAAAAAAGAAAAACACAGCACTAGGAATTTCAAATACAGTTTCAAGGTAGTCAGTCAATGGTGTGATTTCTGGAAATACGTCTGTTTTAATGCAAATGAAATTAAATATTCTTTGCTGGTCTGTCATCATGCACAAAACTGAAGTCCACATAGCTCAAAGACCTCAATATAAAGCCAACCACACTGAACCTTATAGAAGAGAAAATGGGAAGTACACTTGAACACATTGGCACAGGAGACCACTTCCTAAATATAACCACCTTCTTCTACCCACTCCAGCACTGGGGCTGCAGACCCAAGGTGCGGGGCCTAGCTTTTACATGGGTGCTGGAGATTCAAACACACATCCTCACACTTGAGTGGCATGCACTTTACAGTCTGAGCCATCTTCCCAGTTGCTTGAATGTTTTCTTGTTGGTGGTGTAAGGTATTTTGCAAGTTATAAAAGAGCATTCCTGGACCAGGGCACAGCTCCATGATAAAATGCCTGCTAAGCATATGTAGGCCCCTAGTTTTAATCTACAACACACACACACACACACACAAACACACACGCGTGCGCCTGCACACACACACACATACGTACACACATGCACACACACAGATGTTTTTGGTATTTACTTTTATTCAACACCCATTCACCAAATCCTCATTTAGCAAGTACTACCACCAGGCACCCTTCAGGGCACTGTGGATAGGGCAGTGACGGACAGTCCCTAATTTGGGGGAGCTTGCTGAAACGTGAAATATACAAACAAAACAGAGCAGTGTGTAACAGGTTACCTGGGGATACACATGTATGCAGGAAAAGAAACCAGGGTGGGGAAAGAAAGAACACTGTATACTTTTATATGGGGCAGTGAAGCAAGGTCTTCCTGATCAGGCCAGTTGGAGGGAGAAATTTGAAGGCAGGGTGAGAACTATGTAAACAGAGGTTGGAGGTAGCAGCGGGAGGTGAGAATGGTGTTCAAAGCTGAGGAATCTGCAAAAGACAGGTCCTGAGTCTGAGATTTGCAGAGTGTTGGGAGAACGGCAGGAACACCTGGGTGGTGGGAATGTCCCAGGGAAAGTGACAATGCCAGACAGGGAGGAGGGGCTCCATTGGCTAGGCTAAAGAGGAGAGACTTGAGACACTTGGGGCCTTTTATGTGTTTGCCTTTTTGAGGGTGGGGGGGACCTTATATGTCATAATAAGATCTCTCTTAATTCATCTATGCATTTAAAAGTAGTAGTACATAAAGCTTATACAGCAATAGCATTAAGTATATTTATCATGTTGCACAGCCATCACTATATCAGTTTCCAGAGTCTCTGTTAAACAATAACTCTCCATCCTCCCTTTCCCCAGTCCAGTTCTGTTGGACTTTCTGACTTGATGAATTTTTCTTTTTCTAGTTTCCAACTGTGTTTGGTTTCTTTCACTCAGCACGTTCTTTCCACAGTGTATCCACGTTGTTGTATTCATCAGAATTTCATTCTTTTTAAAGGCCTACTCATATTCCAGGGCAGGCCCTGTGGACCTAGATCTGCTGACTCACATTTGAGTTGTTTCTACGTTTTGACTATAGCGCATCCCGCTACTATGGATGTTGATGTGCACACACCTGTCCGAGTCCCTGCTTTAAGCTGCTGGGGGCCTCTGGCAGTTAAGACTTCTTGAACCATGAGATGCTTCTGTGTTGAACTTCCTGGAGAAACGTCTATCTTTTGGATATTATTCATCAGATGAGGCACGTCTGTTTCTGTTGTGTGCAAAACAAGTCTCCAAAGAAGAAGAGGAAGAAGGAAGATGGGTGCTTAACAGAAATTTATCTCACAATTCTGGGGGCTAGGATTAAAACCCCATGGAGTCAGGAAGACCATGTTCCCTCAATGACACTGGGGGGACCTCTGTGCTGTGCCCTCCCTGAGCTTCTGTTAGTGGACACGTTTGGTGTTCCCGGCTTGTTCCCACACCAGTCTGCTCTTTGCCTCCATTGTCACGTTGTTTTCTGCCTGTGTGGGTCTGCGCTTCACACGCCATTCTCCCTCCTCTTACTGTTTCTTCTAAACAATACAGTCTTCTTGCATTAGAACCCATCCGAAGCCACTGCAAGCTCATTCGTCTTAACTTGATTACACTAACAAAGGCCCTGAGTCCAAATAAGATCATATCCTCAGGTAAGACCTCAACATACCCTTTCAAAGAGTTCCAAGTAAACCCACAACACAAAGCGATTGTAAACACACTATTGAAGAGACTTGAAACACACTCTCTCCAAGGGAGATGGGGAAGCAAACAGCGAAGGGGATGAGAAGTGGTAAGAAACTGGGATCTATTTTAAAGCCAAAGCAGATAGGACTTGTGCTGTAGTACATGTGAGTCAAAGGGAGGTGTCAAGGAAGACTCCAAGGTCTTTTGCTTGAGTAACTAGAAGGGCAGGGCTGGGGAATACTGCAGAAGGATAAATTTGAGGTAGAGGGTGGAGCACATAGATTCTACTTTAGACACGCTATATTGAGAATGTTTGTCGGACATCCGGGTGGATATGTCCAATAGCAGTTGGAGTCTGAAGGTCAGCAGAGAAGCAAGCCCTAGGCTGAGATACAAACTCTTATAAGTCCATGAGTCAACAGGCTAAGACGACATTTAAAGCCGTGAGTCTCCAGAAAATGAGTGTAGATAGAAAAAGAGAACTCTAAAGACAGACCCTTGGGGCTCTCCAGGGGTGACTGCAGTGAGGAGGAGGAATTTGCAAAGGAGGGGAGAGAGAGAGAGAGAGAGAGAGAGAGAGAGAGAGAGAGAGAGTCAGTCAATACAATGGGAGCTCATCACTGCTTTAAAAAGCGCTTCCTTAAAAGGGAGCAGAGTAATAAGGTGATAGTCGGGCTAGAATGTAATAGAGAATTTCTCAAGATAGGAGCAATAGCAGCATATATATTATGATGGGAATGATTCAGTGCAGCTTAGAGGGGGGAGGCGATTATGCAGGAAAGAGAAGAAACATAAATTTTCTCGACATAAAACCAACCATAAATATCTATGTGTTTGACTAGACAGAGAGGAGCAAGGCTTTCTTTGAATTAGAGATTTCAAGGGATTATTATTCTTTGCACATTTTTTGTATTTTTTGTAATTAGATCTACAAAAACAGTGAGTTCTATTTTAATAACTGAAGAGTCAGTGACAACCAGTGAGTGTGGAAATGTGCCACTGTGGCATTTGATTGTGCAAGCTCCAGGGCAGAAACCAGTGGGTGGGGAGGGAGGAAGGGGGGGCAGAGAGAGAATATCCAGCGACAGAAGCTCAAGAAAGGGCTCAAGCCTTGACTCAGAGAAGGCAGACTAGCACAGGGAACTGGCTTAAGAGGAAAAGGGACTTGACTTCAGTCTTGGGAGCAGAGATAACAATGCTGATAATCAGGGCAAATGTAGTTATCTGATGCTCAGGAAGGAAGCTAAAAGAACTCCCCTAAACTCTCTGAAGGACACAAGTGAATCCATTTGCTCGGGGCCAATGAGAGCTGAGTTGAACAGATATTGTGGGAGTCCCTTGAATATCAAGGGGGGGGGCTATCTGTTTGTAACAAAATCCCCTGAGCAGTCCAGAGCAATAGAGGGAAGGGGTCAATTGATCTGAGATCAGGAATTGAGAAACTTTCTTCAAGACAAAGAGATAATGACAGATACGATAACAACTGAGATTTATTTTATTTGTTAATTGTCCTTTAATCATAGCGATGAAGGATAAAGTTAATATTGGGATAAAGATCTACAACAAAGGGCAAGGATCTGAAAAGAATGTTGTGGTTTCCATTGCACAGAGGAGGAAACTGAGGTTTAGGTGACATGACAGACACCAGGTTTTGGCTGTCTATATTGGAGTTGTCTTCCTAGACAGTGAGTTCCCCATGTTAAGTCTGACACCAGGCAAGACCATGGCTCTCTCTAGGCTTAAAATAAGCTTTAATTTCAGCCGGGCAGTGGTGGCACATGCCTTTAATCCCAGCACTCAGGAAACAGAGGCAGGAGAAACTCTGTGAGTTTGAGGCCAGCCTGGGCTACAAGAGCTAGTTCCAGGGCAGACAACAAAGTGACACAGAGAAACCCTGTCTCGAAAAACCAAAACCAAACAAATAACAACAACAACAAAAAAAAAGCTTAAATCCATACCCCAGCTCTCCACAGGAAGCATAGGGTCCAGATTTGACCAAATGCATGCTCCTGCCAGGGATCTTGCTTCATGGGGCAGTAGCCAAACACACGGTAATAACAAGAACCTAGCCTCAGAGAGTGAAGCAGACTTCAGGGTCAGCAATGAAAATGAGTGTCCAAAGCTGACTGCTAAAGATAGGGTACCAAGCTGCCGCAACCTCTGCTCTGTCCTTGGCTGTGAGCTTTTCTTGGCCTCTGCCTTTTTCTTAGATTTGTTTTCCTGCTTCCACATTGATACTGTGAGCTACCCAAAGCCATCCAGTAAAATCTATTTCTGTTTAAGGTAACCAGCGTCAGGTTTTCCTACTTGTAGCCAAGAACCCTGAGCAAGTCATGGGGATTAAGAAATGTGCCCATGACTACTGCTAAAGAGTCACAACCACACACAGACTGTCTACAGATGTGAGTCAGCCCCTTTCATCAGCCCCTCAAGGGTTTGACCAAGGAGCTCATGAGTAAAGTGACCATTGTAGCAAGGATGGGGGATTCCCTCCATCAGCAAGGATCTGACAGTCGACAGGGACCAGTGCTGACTCCCTAACACACTGTTATATTGAATGGGATTAGGCCAGTCAGTAACGAGGGAGCAGGTTAATTGCATAGCTCTCTTCTTATGGAGGGGTAGGAGAGACAGGCATTATCTTCTCACTGATACAGACCCTTGTTCTGGATGTGGGATTTTGGCCAATTTTGTCTCTGCCAGTAATATGATTGTGAACACCAGTAACCACCATTTACTATTGCTCCTGCCAAGCAAGAGAGGGAAAGAAAAGATGGCTTCATTGGTCTCACCACGTATCTCATCTCCTAAAGTACTTGCAAACACAGAGTGAAGGAGTGGCCTGTGGATGACTCCGTGACAGTAGGGAACTATACTTCCAGACGAGAGATGCCTTCACCAGCAATCAGTGTAAGAAGCTGCTTCTTGGGGGTAGAGAGATGGCTCAGCAGTTAGGAGCATCGGTTGCTCTCCCAGAGGACCAGGGTTGATTCCCCAGCACCCACATGGCAGCTCACAAGGGACTGTAACTCCAGTTCCAGGGGGTCTGACACCCTCACACAGACAGACATGCAGGCAAAACACCAATGAACATATTATATATATATATATATATATATATATAAAATGATGCTGCTTCTTCCATTTAGACAGTAGGAGTCAGAAAACTTAAGTGAGACATGGTGGATGAGTACCTATTAACAACTTTATAGTTGTTTCTTGTGGCTTTTTGACATTTAAAGACTTAATTATTTAAGAAAAGATACTGCTATCTGGAGATTCAACAGTGGTATGTGCATATGTGTGTGCTTCTGTGTCTGTCACCATTTATTTTAGGAATCCTTCTGCCTCTGCCTTCTCCAGGCAGACTACGGGCATGTGTTATCATGCCCAGCTTTTTACTTGAGTTCTAGGGATCAAATCCAGATTGTTATGTTTACAAGGGAAACATTGTACTAACTACTGTCTCTTTATCCCTTGCAAAATCTTTGTTTGAAACAGGGTCTTACACGGTAGCCCAGGCTGGCCTCAAACTCATGGCAACATTCCTGCTTCATGTGCCACAATGCTGGGACTATGAGACCCATATGGCTCTTCATGATTCTAAGTTAACAAGTAAAAGAGTGTTCCCATGCTGTTGAAGTGATTGATTCTGACTTTCAAAGATTTTTTTAAAATTTATTTTTATTCCATGTGCATTAGTGTTGCAAGATATTGCACTGTCTGATTAGTTTAATAAAGAGCTGAATGAATGGTCAATGGCTAGGCTGGAGAGAATAGGAATTCTGGGAAGAATCTGAGGCATGGTAATTCACCAGTGAAACATGAGGGATGGGGATGGACATACTGTACTTAGGAAAGCTAACAAGCCATGTGGAAGAACATAGATTAATATAAATGGGTTAATTTAAGTTTTAAGAGCTAGATAGGAATAAGCCTAAACTAAGGCCAAGCTTTCATACTTAGTAAGAAGTTTCCATGTCATTAATTGGGAGCTGGTGAACCAAAACAAGACCAACTACACATTGGTATTTAGCAAATGTCTGTGTGAGGCTGTCAGATTCCCTGGAACTGGGATTACAGACAGTTGCGAGCTGCCATGTGGGTGCTGGGAATTGAACCTGGGTCCTCTGGAAGAGCAGCCAGTGCTCTTAATCGCAAATCCATCTCTCCAGCCCATGATTCTGACTTTCAAGGTGAGAGAGACGTCAAAGTGGATGAGGGGGGTAGGTTGGAGTACACCAAAAACCAAGGGGACTCTGCAGAGCACCCCTTATAATGCTCCATCTAGTGGTGAAAGCTAATTGAAGATGTTTTAATTCTCAACATCAGATCGCCAAAACTCAAACCCCTTGGGATGACGGTTTCATAGTAATGAGCATGATCAGCCCAAACTCTGGTGGAGGAACAAAGATAGGAGTGGAAGAAAGTTAGAGATACCAAGCCTTGACTTGGGCTCACACTGAAGTGGGCTCTTCTGTAGGAGGTACTGGAGTGTTCTTCCTTGCTTTGTTATCCACAACATAATGAATTTCCTTCATTAGTTCTCTTCATTTTCCCTAGCTTTCCTGGTGTGCGTGTGTGCGTGTGTGTCTGTATGTGTATTTGCTCTCTTCATTTTCCCTAGCTTTTCTGGTGTATGTGTGTGTCTGTGTTTGTGTTCGCTCTCTTCATTTTCCCTAGCTTTCCTTGTGTGTGTGTGTGTGTGTGTGTGTGTGTGTGCTTGTGTCTGTGTGTGTTTGCTCTCTTCATTTTCCCTAGCTTTCCTTGTATGTGAGTGTATGTGCGTGTATGTACGTCCATGCATGTGTGTGTATGTGTGTGTGTGTGTGTGTGTTGCTAAAATCAAACTCAGACCCTTTTACATTGTAGGCAAGCACTCCAGCACTGAGCTACATCCCTAGCCTTATAATATTTCTTATTATTTTGTTGTAATTGGTAAATTTATGTTAACCCTTAGATTAAAGGTATTGATACCAAACTGCAAGTCCCCAGGAGTTTCTCTTAGCCAGCAATCCACTCCACTCCTCCAGTCCTTCCAAAGCAGTTGTAAACACCCAGTGCCCTGAAGTTAGCCCACCTCCTTTAAATTGTGGTTTTCTGTCATCTGCACCCAAGCCCTGACCAAAAAAGTAAAACAAATAAAACAACCCTACATGAATGAAAAGGCACAAGTCGGGCTATGGTTTTGGGCCAAAATGATTAGGAAACTGTGACTTTGGTCATTTGTTTTGGGTTACAAGAGCCTTTTGCTTAGTATTCAGGCAATAAAGATTGCTGCAGGCCATGATGTAGCTCACTTTGACACAGCTTTGTCTTTCATTCCTCTCACAGATGTCTTGATCAAAGGAAAAGACTGACTATTTGCTGTTAATTCTTTAAAGGTAGAGAAATAACCTTTCTCAAATTGCAGTTGGCTCCTTAGGGACAGGTACCATGCCTATCTTAGTCACTCTTAACAGCACTTAACACAGTAGATGCTACATAGCAATACAAGTAGGCTCTTTATACACAAGCTTTCTTTCTTACTTCTTTCTTTTTTTTTCCCCTCCAGGAGTGATTAGAATGACAATTTATGAATCTATGAAGACCCATTTTTTTCATAATCTGGCTCCTCCCCAGCTCTTAGAATAGCTGGAAATTCAAGTTAGAGCAAGAGACCTGGCCAGGGGCAGAGGGGGGTGCTCTAGAAAGCAAGAAGTATTAAAGCATTCAGAGGTTGGGAGGTTTTGGGATAAACTCACTAAGTTCATGGGTGGTGCTGCTTAGTTGCCGGTACATTCAATCAAAAGAAAAAAAAACTTCCAGTATTAAAATTAAAAAAAGGTCTCAGGCTGACAAGATACTTCATTGGGTAAAGATGTTTTCCACCAAGCCTGATGACCTGAGTTCGATCCTTGGAGCACAGAAGATAGAAAAGGGAAATACTCCCACAAATTGTCCTCTGTCTTCAGGAGAACCATGCTGAAGCACGTGTACAAATACACACACATACACACCAAACAAATGAATAAATATAAAAAAGAAATTTAAGATCAAAGCAAAAAGCAAAGGCCCTGGATTGGATCCATAACAAACACACACACACACACACACACACACACACACACACACACACTTAATTAATTAAAAACCCTGGTCTCATAGAATCTTGGCTTAAATTTTTAGGCGGTTTCTTAGTGGATCAAGTTAATATATCTTAATCTTAGGGAACCTAGAATACCTAGAAAGTATAAAGCAATACACAGACACACACACACACACACACACACACACACACACACACTTATTCCACAGTAAATTTTTATCTCACCATCCAGAAGGAAATGATATCAACATTTGGGCAAATTAGTTTTGTCTTTTGGAGATAGGAAATATGTGATATTTGGATCAGAAGCAGAGTCCCACGAGGGAGCAGGTCTCTAGGGAAAACCCTCCCTTCATAGACACCTCCACAAGCCACTTTAAGTCTCCACTTGAAGCTGAAACAGAGTCTCTAGTCTGAACTGCAGGGTGAAGGCGGTCCTTTCTGCATGACTGATTAGCATTAGGAAAAACCAGTCAGGGAAGCCCAGCATGTCCGGCAAACACTTTACAATTCCTCACAACACACAGTCAGATCTAGGTAGAAGTTGGCAAGAAAATGGCTTGAAAAAAAATCAGTTATGTCTGGGGTGACACAGAGAAGCCTGTGCCTATAGAATAAGGAGAGTGTGTCCATGAGCCTGGCAGTGTAAAAGGAGTGACGATCTGGAAGTTTCCTGGGCAGGTGCACTTTGAGGCTAACTTCTATAGACTCTCACTAGTGAGAGTCAAGGAAGACCACTAGGAATAAGCAAGGAAACATCTACTTTATTAGCAAAAACACGATTTCCTTCTGTTGTCTCAACACCTCGAAAAGGTCAGCTCTGATGACAGTCTTTTTTTTTTTGTTTCTCTCTTTTTTTTTTTATTGAGAAAAAAAAATTTCCGCCTCCTCCCAGCCTCTCACTCT
>NW_004949095.1:4411449-4417474 GCF_000317375.1 Microtus ochrogaster
TCTCGAAAAACAAAAAACAAAAAACAAAAAAAAAAACAAAAACAAAAAAAAAATGGGGCACTGATCTGAACAGAGAATTCTCAACAGAAGAAGTTCTAATGGCCAAAAGACACTTAAGATCTGATGACAGTCTTTAACAACCAAAACCAAATGAACAAAAACATTTGTTTACTTCCCGAAGTCCTGACGTAGACCATACAGCTTGGGAAAGGCATGCACTAAGACGAGAACCAAATGCCCCATTTGGAGAGAAATCAGGCACTTGGTCTTGCTCAGTAATACTTTCTTGAGAAGGATTAGAGTAGATCCTCTGTGTTGATGCTGGTGTTTAGTAAGTAACTAATTTCCAGGTTGCTTGGATTCACACCCAAATAATTCAGTCATCTATACTGTTAAGGCTTTCTTTTCAAACTTCTCTGGAAAGAAATTTGCTTACTCTACCCCTAATACATCTCAGCATGTGTCTCTGCCTTCAGAGTATTGGCCACTGCGGTGGTTTGAATGAGAACGATCCCCATGGGCTCACGTGCTTGAATGCTTGGTCCCCTCTCAGTGGAATTGTTTGGGGAGGATTAACAAGTGTGGCCTTGTTGGAACAGGAGCAGCCTCTTTGGAGTTTATGTTTCACTGGGAGTGATTTTGAGGTTTCTAAAGCCCAATCTTCTTTCATTCTCTCTCTCTCTCTCTCTCTCTCTCTCTCTCTCTCTCTCTCTCTCTCCCCTGCCTGAGGACCAGGATCTGAAGCTCTCAGCCACTGCTGCAGTACCATGCTTATTTGCTTCTTGCCATGATAAAGGCCTAACCCCCTAAAAATTGTAAACAAACCCCCAGTGAAATGCTTTCTTTTCTAAGAGTTGCCTTGGTCATGGTGTCTCTTCACAACTAGAACAGTAACTGCTATAGCCACCACCTTCTCTCATTTTATCCAAGTTTCCTGGCTGATCCTCCTCCATCCCTACTTTTTTGTCTACTCAGCATGCAGAATGATATTTGAAAACATAAATTTCATTGTATCTTCTTTCTGTTTAAAATTCTTGACGCTTGCATGGCACATATGATAGACTCCAGAATCCTTGCCATCCCCATTCAGAATCCCCCTTTCATATTTTCTCAGTTTTTTCCTAATTCATGGTTCTGAAGGACCGGTGGCCTTGTTTACATCTCCTTTAAGCCATCAGCCTTTTCACATCCTTAGGACCTTTCCATGTGCTATCCTGCTGTATAACGTGCCATTCTCGTGGCTGGGAGTGTAGTTCAGTTGATAGAGTGTTTGCCTACCATGCAAGAAGCACTGGGTTCATTTCCCAGCACCATATAAACTGGACTTGTCGCATGCCTGTATTCCCAACAATTGGGGTTAGAGACAAGAAAATCAGAAATTAAAAAGCACCTTAGACTTATTAAGTCAAGGATGGCCTGTATCACATGAGACCCTGAGTCAGAGAGGGGAAAAAAAAACGTTATTGTTTTCTTTCCAGCCTTCCTTCAAACGTCAGATTAAATGTTAAAGACTATCCATGCCCAATCTAATTTAGGTTCTCCCAACTGTATGCAGTATCCCATCTATTTCTTTCAGAGTTTTCACCAAAGTTTGTGAATCTAGATTTGCTCGCAAGATTGTTACTGTCTGGGTTCCCCATCAGATGGTGACTTCAGAGCAGATGTGAATTTTTGCTTCTGGTCTGTCCCCCTAGTGTATGGCACAGTGCCAACACATAATAGGTTCGTTCTCTCTCTCTCTCTCTCTCTCTCTCTCTCTCTCTCTCTCTCTCTCTCTTTTTCTTTGTAGCTCTGAATGTCCTGGAACTCACTAAGTAAGCTAGGTTGGCCTTGAACTCACAGTAATCTGTCTGCCTCTGTGTCCTGAGTGCTGGGACTAAAGGTGTGCACCCCCAAACTTAGCCTCAGTGTTTCTTGAATAGGGGATTTAATTAATCAAGGTATAAAGAGTTAAAAAAAAGTTTCCTGAAAGCTAATTTCCCTGTTTTTTCTGCTAAAACAGCATACACATGGAACACTCAATGCATGCTTGTGCATAGATTGAATAACTAACTGTAGACTGATATCTGGGTGGAAGGAACGGCAGCACATCTTAGAGGTAGACAGGACACAGGTATAATTGTAATCAATAAATGCTTGTATGTAGATTGAATAACTGTAGACTGATATCTGGGTGGAAGGAACGGCAGCACATCTTAGAGGTAGATAGGACGCAGGTATAATTATAATCAAACCTTTTCTTATTGTGGTGAAAGTGAAAAGTGTCCTAGTGGGAACTAGGCACAAACCTGTATAATTACTTTAATAACAGGTATAGTCATAAAAAGAGTAAATCAAAAACATACTCCTGCTAAATATTGAAGGGTATGGTTGTGTTAGCCTATAGTGAGGGATTATGATTGGCTGAAAGGGCTGTGGACTGATAACAAACATCTCAGAAAGTGGATTTATCAGACTTGGCAGAAGAAGTGTTGAAACAAAATGTGAGGTGTATGGGAAAAGCTTTTCTAAAGGGGAGAAATTCTTTTCATCTCTTCAGCAGCAGATCCAATAAATAGCACAACCTAACAGTTATTGATGAGAAGCTTTGTAGTGAATTTCCTTTGGACCACCAATTTCCAAATAACACAGAAATTCTTATTAATTATGAAAGCTTGGCTTTAGCTTAGGCTTGCTCACAACTGGCTCTTATAACTTAAATTAACCATTTATATTAATCTATGTTCTGCTGCATGACTCGTTACCTCTGCTCAATACTGAAAGTCCCATTTCTTCCATTTCTAGCTGGCAAATCCCACCTCTCTTCTTCCCAGAGTTTCCATTTCTTCTGGAAATCCCGCCTAGCCTCTCCTGGCTATTGACTGTTCAGCTCTTTATTAAACCAATCAGAAGGCGTCTTGGCAGAGGCACATCTTCACAGTGTACAAAAAGATTATCCCACAACAAAACCTTATGCTGCAGTTACTTGCGTTTTTAGTGAAATTAGTTCAAACATGTATCAGAGGAAGCCATAGTTGTAGCTTAAGAAGATAATTGCTGTTCATTCAAGGATTCCTGTTGGGAATGATTTTTCTGAGAAATGCTGCCTGTAGCTTGCTTTTACTAATCAAACTCTCACCCAACCAATAACCAAGTTAATAACATCCTGTTTAGAATTAACTGACCTTTGGAAAGAAACAATGGAACCAGTCTTACTGTGCTTTGGATTTCTGGTATAATTACTTCTCACAAGCTCAGCTGAATGCATAGCATCAAATGCCTCAATCCTACCCCATGTTTCCTGCTTCTCTTTCCTGACCCATTCACGCCCCTGATCCAGAACAATGTATGTATGTGTAAGACGTGGTAATTAGACCTCAGATTACTGACTGGAAATGGCAAGATGTTGAAAACATGACCCCCACAGAAAATGTTGAAAACAACATGACATGGAGTGGTAACATCTGTTGGTCTCTGTGTGTTGTTCTGAGTTAATAGGATAAAAAAGTCAGTCTCTAACTTTGGGTGTTGCACGTAAAAGGCTGATTAGACAGAAGTTCTTCATTCTTTTTCCACACCATATTTCCTATGCTGTTCAATAAGTAGAGAGGTCATCCTTTGTTTGAAAGACTAGAACTCAGTTGGTTGTGGTAGTGCTCCACCTTTAACCCCAGCACTCGGGAGGCATAGACAGGTAGATCTCTATGAGTTTGGAGCCACCCTGGTCTACAAAGAGTTCCAGGGACAGCCAGGGGTACATAATGAGATCTGTCTTAAAAAAATTAGAAATCTTTGAAAAAAGACCAGACTCACACTTTTTTTAAATGACCCCAAGAGTTATTTAGACTCTTATGTTAGAAGATAAAATTACTGTTGACTTCTGAGCATGTTTAAGAATAGCAGAAGTTTTATTTGTGCCAACTGATGCCAAAAACTATCATCAGATTGGAGGGTGGATGGTGAAGACAAGACTCACAGAGTTGTTTCAAGGACTCTGGTTCAAGGTCTGTATAAGTTGGAGGACTGAGAGAGCCTTGAACAGCATCATCATTCTGATTGGTGTCTAGACCTGCTGAGCGTAGGGAGTGGGGCCTCCAGTGGTGTGGACAGAAGTTCAACATGAGGTAGAACACTGTTTCACCATCTACAAAGGGAGTGGGGCTGTCCAGCTGTGGGAGTACCAAAGTAACAATGTGGGAAATGTTGAGGTTCAGAATGAACAGAGTAGACCGTCTATAGCCAAACCAGAGATGGTGCAAGACAGCACAAGAGATTGCAGTGACATCAAGAAGATACCAACACTTTGGGAGAGCATCATCCATCTGAGGCTTCTTTGTAGATCTGTAGTGTATTGGCCTTGGTGCCATTGTGGAAGACACAACTCTAACAAGCCAAAGCAGGAGAGAGAGAAGCACACTGACGCAGAGTCCAGTTTGCAACTGTGTAAGAGCACTCCTGTGCTTTCAGAGATGATTGGAAGAAATTGGTTTTGCAATACACCACATGCTCTAGAAAAATGTATTGGAAACATAAGCTCTAGAACTTCCAAACGTGACTTCGGAAACAGGGGCAATGTAGATGTAATCAAGTTCTGACGAGGCTTGAGGGTGGACCCCAATCTAATGTTACTGGTGTCCTTAAACGAACAGGGGAATAGAAACTAACAAGACAGTAAAGAACTAGTTGTATAAATGTTAAAATCTGAGTTCAACCCCCAGCACCCATGAAAAAAAGTAAGGTCATCCCAACACTGGGAGGACTGGGACAGGAAGATTCCTGGGCAGCTACCTAGGCAGCCAAGACTAATCAGCAAGCTTCAGGTTTGGTGAGAGACTCTGTCTCAAAAAATAAGGTGACAATTAAGCAAGACACCTGACATCAAACTCTAGCCACCCCCCCCCGCACACACACACATACATACGCACACACACATTCTCATACAGAAAAAAAAGAACAAGAAAATGTTACACACATACATGTGCACGCACACACGTGCACACACATTCTCACACAGAAAAAGAGAACAAGGAAATGCCATTTGACAACAGACTCACAGAGGAAGCATGGCCATGTCAACAGAAGCAGAGAACAGAGTAACTTAACTACAAGCCGAGAGACATGGAAGATCACCAGCCATAAGTGAAGAAGAAGAGTCTCCTCTGCCTCCTCAGAAAGAGCACTGCTCGATACATTTAGTATCCAGAACTGAGAGACAATAACTTTCTATTGTGTTAAGCCACTTAAGTCAGGGCACATTGCTTATCAAGCAAAGCAAAACAAGGTAACACAGGTAAAGATGAGAGATGACTCATCAGTTAAGAGCGAGGATGAAAGCATGCACTGCCTGCAGAGGACCCAAGTTTGATTCCCAGGACCCACATCTGAAAGGAAGTTCACAACTACCTATAACACCAGCTCCAGGGAACCCCGATGACTCTGACATCTGTGGGCACTGGCGCTTATGTGCATATGCCTGCACACGTACACATAATTAAAATTTATATCAATTTTTCTAAAGCATGTACTCCAGAGAAAAATTGGAGTGGACTGCCCCAAAGAGGTGGGGCATTGGGGGAACACAGCAGAGTTTTAGACTCTGAACTGTAGAGTTCTGGTGTTGTTGCTATTGTTGTTTTGGAAACAGGGTCTTACTACATCACTCTAACTGGCCTAGAACTTGCTATGTAGACCAGGCTGATCTCAAACTCAGAGATCCACCTGCCTCTGTCTCCTGAGCACTGAGATTAAAGTCATGTGCCACTATGTCTCCTCTCTGTAGTAGATTGTTAAATCCTTTTAATAGTTATGAGGTGAATAGTATAATTCATGTGGATCAGGTGACCCTTTTCCCCCTCTTAAATTATGGAGGACCAGTTCTCTCATTTAGGGTAATTCTTCCCATAATCCCCTTGGAAAACCCAAAAGAGGTAGGAGTGGGTTGCATCAAAATAACAACGCAAGCCGGGCGGTGGTGGCACATGCCTTTAATCCCAGCACTTGGGAGGCAGAGGCAGGTGGATCTCTGTGAGTTCGAGACCAGCCTGGT
>NW_004949095.1:4417574-4427232 GCF_000317375.1 Microtus ochrogaster
AAAAAAAAAAAAACAAAAAAACAAAAAACCCAATGCAAATGATATTATAATGAAGCCAGAATCTTTTGAGGATGCAGATCCTTTAGTGTGCATGTATGCCAAGCATACATTAAAGGTGGAACACACCTTTAATCTCAGTGCTCAGGAAGCAGAGGCAGGCAGATCTCTGAGCTGGAGACCAACCTGGTCTACAAAGTGAGTTCCAATATAGCTGGGGCTTCACAGAGAAACTCTTTCTCACAAAACCAAAACTAGCTAACCAACCAAACAACAAGCAAAATACATTTGTACCAATTGAGAAAGTGCCCTGGTGCCTTAGTTTCTGATCTAATAGGAAGAACCTAACTGTAGTTTCGAAATTGTTTAACCACAAGGGGACATTCCAGCCACCAAGAGATGCAACTGCCAAGATGAAGCTGGAGTTTTTCTAGGTTACCTCATATGGAACTCCTTACCTGCCTGATCTCACACTGAAACCCATGAAAGACCTGACTGCGAGGTAGTCTGCGAGGGTCTTAAAACGGCACTGAGTATGGAGTAAACCTTTTTTTAACAAATAATTTATTTACTTTTTATCTTATTTGCATTGGTGTTTTCCTGTCTGTATGTCTGTGTGAGGGTTATTGGAGTTACAGACAGTTGTGAGCTACCATGTGGGTGCTGGGAACTGAGCCAGGGTCCTCTAGAAGAGCAGTCAGGGCTCTTAACCACTGACCCATCTCTCCAGTAAACCTTTAATAATGTCACAATACTGCAGTGTTAGTGATCTTGTTATCAGACATGGACACACAGATGCTTCTGTCTCCTCTCCACCCAGCAGTTCTGAGAGCTGTTGCGCAGACCTCACACAGGAGGCAACACAGTGTCACCAGCAGCTTTGCCAGTCTTCCATTCTGCCTCAGTTTCCCTAGGAGATCCTCCCGCCTATTATCTATAGCTTGGTCTTCACTCATGGCCACTCAGATTTCTACCGCCAACATTGCTCCGCTCACCCCAGCAGGTGGACTGGGAGCATGCGTACCTCTGAGAGACACAAGAAAGAAAGAGAAAAGAAGATCCCTCCAGTCTATCAACCCACATCTGGCCACAGTTGTCTTGTTTCCCTTCATTATTTGGACAGAAGAGAGATGCTGGCTGCCTTTACTCTTCCGTCTCCTTCATTCACAGTGTCAATCCCTAGGCAAATGTAGTTAGTTCTCTGTTTTAGGCATCTGTAATCTACCCGCTGGTCTGTCCCCCTTGGCCTAGTACAAATCAGATTGTGTCACTGGCCGTTTAAACCTTGTCAACGACTTCCCATTGTTTTACAGATCAGTAAAATCCTTCACATGTTTACATGACTACCTTCTGGACTGGGTGGGTTCTCCTAAGCCAAGCTCTAACAGCTTCCCTAAACTCTCTAATTCCGTAGCTCCTGTACACCACACTCTAGGCTTTGGGTAACTCAATATACTTTCACTGTCTTGTTTAAAGAACTAACATTTTTATGATGTTTACTATGTCCTGGGCACACAGCAATTCATTTACCAGAACAATGGCTGGCTTAGCCCTGCTGCTTTATAGATGAGAGAATGGCTAGGCGAGGTAGTGCATACCTGTAATCTTAGCATTCCAGGTGGGCCCGGGAGGATCGTGACTTCAAGGTCATCTGCGGCCACGTAGTAAGTTCACTCTTTGCTGTATAGCAAGGCCAGCCTGGGCAGTCTGAAACTCTCTCAAAGCAAAGCAAAACAAAACAAAAACAAACAAGGAAATAGAGGCATAGAATTAAGAGACTTGCCTCAGGTATGAGAAAAATGACAAGTCAGGATTTGGATCAAGAATGCTCTGTCTGTACAGTCTACATCCCTGCCACTCTGTGACTTTGTCCCTGTCCCTCAGACTCTTCCCCAGGCCACAGGATCATCTCCACCCTCTTCATTTGCTTGCTTCCCATAGCTTCATGCCTCAGGGAAAACATATCTTCTTCGAGGTCAGCCCTCCTGTGTCTAACGTCTTCCTTCCCTCCCCTTATTATTACTTAACATTTATTTTCTCTTAGCAATTTCATAAGTTCCGTGAAACCAAAGATGTAGTCACATCTACATCTAAGCTTCCTGACATCTAGTAGGTAACCATTAAGCATTTTTCTGATTAAATTAAAGGATAGATAATTATTAATTACCTTGAAGCACTTCTGTGTATCTAGGACATATCATGCAGTATCTGGAACAGAATATGGACTTGATAAGTATTTATTTGATTTTATGCACAGGAAATGGCAGGGAGTCCAGTTTGAGTAATATCAAGGGTTTGATTCGTTTGCATAGCAAGCAAAGCAAGTTGCAGGGTAAAAGAGATTATCAACAGTATATAATCTTATAAAGGCAAATATTAGGATTTCAGAATGCCTCCTTCCCAGCCCAAGACGGTTTTGGATTTTTGTTTAACCACATGGTCTAACTTTGTTATTGCAGACTTCAGCAAAGTATAATTGGTGTACTCAGGGGATCTTGGGCATAATCAGAACCGGCACTAATGACCCAGGTGGAAACAAAGATCAATTGTGGTGTACTCTGCTTAGCACAAACAGCTATGTCCTACTCAAAAAAGGCCTGGCTATCTCAAAATCTAATCTCTATGAGCACAATTGTAGATTTCCTACTCCTACCTGCCTGCTTTGGAAAAAGTAAATAATTTATTATCCTCAAAGGGCTTCCTGGGTACTGGCTTGATCCTTTTAAGAGGATACATCTGGACACTCTAAATTCATTATAGTCCTTGACTTGAATGCTACCTGCTACTTTTTTTTTGTTGTTGTTCTCCAAACTGAGTGGTGCCAGGGAGTCTAGAGGCTGCAGTCAGCAAGCCAGGTTCAAATCATTGTTTCTTTTAGGCCGAGCTTTGGCAGCCACAGCAGCAGCAGGCTCAGCCTTCAGGGAGCATAAACTTGCCACCTTTGAGTGACCCTGAACGGGAAAATTGGAAAGAGACGAGGACGACTTTCAGGGAAAGCCGCTGACCCACCGCCTGAACCCACAGGCACCTAACTGGTCTGCCTTGGGTGTCCCCACAGCCTGCACAGACAGGCACCTAACTGGCCTGCTGTGGGTGTCCCCACCGCCTGCACAAACACACACCTAACTGACCTGCCGTGGGTGTCCCCCACCGCCTGCACAGACACTCACCTAACTGGCCTGCTGTGGGTGTGCCCTGGGAAAGGATTTGGGAAAACTGAGGAACTGTGAACATGTGGGGTCAAGTCCCTGCACTCTACCCCTGCCAGGACCACAGACGACTGTGCTATCTGTCAGAAACCGCCAGTGCTGCACGGCTGCTTGATTCTACTCTGTTTTGTGAAAAATCACATCCCTGCTAACTAAGGAAGAGCAGTTGTCCAGGACTCCTGTCTTAGGATCTGCGTCTTTGGTCTGATTTTCACACCACAGGAGACATCTATCCTTTTACAGCGTTCTGATCTCTGGCTAGCTCTTAATTATATTTGCCGCCAAGAACCACTTAATGAAGGGATATTTCATGGCCTTTAGCAGAAACCTCAGATTCAGCAACCAAGAAACTGAAAGCCCTGACCTCAAGGCAATCCCCACGCCAGCCTCTTCCCTGATGCATATTTCAAAGGTTTCCAGGTTTTAAAGCATGGATTATCTTTGCAAATGAAAAATTCAACAAGCAAAAGCAGTTAGTGCATGTTATTACAGCTCCAACACTCTTTAAAAAGGTTTCTCAGTTTAACCAGACGCCAACTTTCAAATAAAAATAGAAACATTTATGCACTATATTTTTCATAATTTTCTGTTAATTCTGCTGCCATTTTATAGAATGTATTGATTCCTACCTGAGGTTTCTTGACATTATGAGAAGCATATATCAACCTATTGAAGCTTATTGATAAAATATTTAATAGCTTCAGGAGCATTCAATATCCAGCCACCTCCCCAAATTGGCTGGTTGTCTGTATCTAAAAAGAATCTTGCATGGATACCATATTTTAAGCTTAAGTCAAAAGACAGCCTTATTTTTCCAAATATTTCTAATCTTTCATTTATGAGAAAATCGACTTAAGCAGAATGCAAGCAAAATCAGTTCTGTCTTTACTACTGAACACATACTGAATTTATGAATGTTATATTCAATTATCATGATACCCTTATATGGATTACTCCATTGGTATTAAAATTAACAATAGATTAAGTCGAGTAAAGATACTAAAAATGGCACAATGCAAAATTGGGTCAATTTGTTTCCTATATATGTGTATATATATAATTCCACTTTTACTTTAACAGGGATAGAACTCTCATTTGTCACTCCCTCCAAAGGAAGATTAAAAACTTCAAGCATCAGGGCCAAACTTGTCAAAGACTCCCATGGGCTCATACTCGATGCCAAGAAGAAAAATGAAGGTGGGTGTATGCCCCCAATCTGGGTTTTAGCTTTAAAAGGCCCATGTTGCAATAAATTCGATGTATGATCCAATTTTACAACTCTTCTGTGTGACCATCGCCTCATCAATGAAACAAGGATGTTAATGCCTGTCCTTGTATCTGACAAGGGTGCACAGTTTTCACATACAGTAACAATAAATGTCTGAACACACAAAAATAGAGTATAAAAAAATCTACAAATTTGTTTTGCACATTTAAATGACAAATTCCAATGGGATAGTATTTTTTCACCTTTACGGAACTAAATTCCTTTATTGTGTGTGTGGGAGAAGCATAATATAATGTTTATAATCCCTTCTAACAATCTATGCAACTATAGAGATAAATCAGTAAAAACATAGGTGCATCTATTTCTGACTCTCCGGCAGAGTGTGTTTTCCCATTACTCCCCATCCCTTCCCCCTACTAGCTCTTCCGTCATATTTTTCATAAACATCTCTCTTTCTTGGCTTTCCAATCTTTTTTTTTTTTTTTTTTTTTTTTTTTTGGTTTTTCGAGACAAGGTTTCTCTGTGGTTTTGGAGCCTGTCCTGGAACTAGCTCTTGTAGACCAGGCTGGTCTCGAACTCACAGAGATCCGCCTGCCTCCGCCTCCCAAGTGCTGGGATTAAAGGCTTGGCTTTCCAATCTTAAAATAAGATTCTGCTTACCAAATCTCAACTGAAATCTTGAATAAAGAAAAACAAAAACAAACAAACAAAAAACAAAGAAACAAAGCAAACCCGTTTCTGCCCTTAACAATGCCTGACCTGGGTTCTGTTGAGCATATCGAGAAATTGCTAAAAACAGAACAGTTTTTTTTTTAATTTGGTCACAATTGACTTGTACTTCCTTGGACCTGTCAAAATGTTAAATAATAAATTGTTATCTCTGAGTAGATTCTTCCTTGCCCAAGATACAGTTGGAAAATGTGTTCCAGATGAGTCATTTAGCTGCAATAATTTTCTTTTGGATTACTAGAGTCATTAGAGACAAAAAAAAAAAGTGAGTAATTTTCCATGTATCTAGGATTCAATATCTCAGATGTTTCACTTGCCTTTTGTATCACAAGGCACTTAAAAATACCAGCACATCCCCCTCTGCTTCTTCGTGTCCCTTCCTCTTTAACAGCAGAAGGCGGGTTCACGAGCGATAGCCAGAGTGTCAGCCAGGGTAGTGCCCCTTGTGCTTGTGTGTCATCATTCTGAACTAGGAACCGCACATCTAAAAGAATCACAGAGTCTCCCCCCTGCTCTCCCTTGTCATCCTGGCCTTTTAACAATGAATATAACAACAATAATAACAAAAGCGCTAACCACGATCAGAATCACCCTACGAACCATATCAAGCTACAACCTCGGCAGCCATGTGGAGCTGCAGCCAGATAGCCTCCCATGCATTGACTGTTGCTAGCTGCGGGGGTGGAGGGCTTGAGCTCTAAGAGGGGGCGGGGAGGGGAGGAGGCAAAGCAGGGTGGGAGGTAGACGTTTGTGTTTGACAGGAGTATTCCAACTGCGAAAATCATTTCTCCCCTCGGTAAGAAGCAAGTGTAACACTGAAGCAGACAGGAGAGAGCTGGTGACCTCGGCCAGGAATTACAAGACGATCAGGACACTCATCAGGAGGGGCAATGCCCTGTCTGAAAGTCTCAAGCTTATTATCACTATTTTTCTTTTGTAAAGGAGACACTTTTAAAAAATGCACAGCTAATATTTCTACCATCCGCTTGTCTTGTTCTTGTATATTGTACGGGGATACTCTGCAAGGAAAATTTGATCAATATATTAGATTCCTGGCAGGAAGATGTTATCAGACAATGCATGTATGCCTTGACACGCTCAATTTCCATCTATCCAAGAGGGTATTGATTTTCCACTCACAGAAGCACACACGCACATACAAAGAGCGCTTTTGGAAGACGGGGGTTGGGCAAGCACTTATTCAAGAACAGATAACTCTACCATTCCCCAAATGCATTCAGAATACCCTCTGGCTTGGTGACTTAATATTTGGGTGATCTATATAAACTCCTCACATCAGGAATAAATCAATGGCTGATGAACACCCCTGGTAATTCCTATGTGGACTCCAAATGCTAAGAACTGTATGTATCTGAAACAGTGACTGAGGCTGTCATTGAAATCCTGGTCCAGCTAGTCTGTGTAAAATGCTTTTCTGAAGCCACACCTTTCTGAGACAATATACAATTAATCCTATATCTCTGGATCACAGCCTTTTTACCCAACAGTTGCAGGCATGTAAACACCTTCCTTATGTCTCTATTGCTTTTTCCTTGTTCACATCTGTCTGTCTAACTTAGATTCTTATGACAGCTCCTCAAAGATCATGACCTATTCCTCCCATTCAGGCTAGGATAATACTTCCTAAGCCTTCTCTGAGAGGATGCCATTGCGTGACCACTTCTGATCAATGAGTTGTAAGCAGAAGTTATCTGTGTTTCCAGGTTAATCTTCAATGGCCAGCTGAGAGACCCTCTAGAAATCTCCTTCCTTTCCTTTGCTGAGACAATTAGCCATTTCCAAGATGGTGGTCACTCCATCCGCCTGAGAACCTGAGTGATTTTGAGGACAGAGTTTGTACCTCATGAAGACCCTGTAAATCCATGGAAACAAGGGTGGTGTGGGGGTATGAGGGGGTAAGGGAAAGTGAGCCCCTGGTGACCCAAAGGACTCCCTGTCCACAGTTATACACATTTGCATCCCCCAGCCCTTTCTCCCGCTTACTCTAAAAACGGGGAAGAGGTCTATGAACTTCCTATGCTTAGCTTCCATCTTAAACTTTCACAGAGATTTTCTTCATATCTGGTAGTTGCTAAATTTTATACAAGTCTAAATTAGAGGTGGTTGCAAAGTATTTTGTAAACAAACAATCAAAAGGCATTTTAATCAAGCAATTGCTTTTCAGTCAAAATGCCACATACCCACATACTCAGACGTAAGTCTAACTATGTATGGGTCTGAACAATAATCCTGATGTTGCAAATTTTATTATTATACTAGCCTAGTGTTATAATAGAATAAGCTAGCTAAAATATGGTCTGAGTAGAATATAGATGTTACATGTAGTGGGCCTGTAAATATTTGTATGTCTCAAACTATGATATCAATGCTTAATTTCCTTATATCTGCTTAGGATATAAGCTATGTCAAAACAGAAAATTTAGCTGGATGGTGGTGGTGTACACATTTAATCCCAGCATTTGGGAGGCAGAGGCAGGCAGATCTCTGTGAATTTGAGGCCAGCCTGTTCTACAGAGAGAGTTCCAGGACAGCAGGAGCTACACAGAGAAACCCTGTTTTAAGAAAAAAAAAATCAAGAAGAGAGAGAGAACTCTAATACATGAATAGAATTATAGTTTTAGAAATATCCATAGTATCTACAACACATTAAATAAACCCTTAAAATACCAAACATGTGAACAAAATTAATGTACATTGTACATGACATTCAAATAATTAAGGAGAAATTGATTGGATCAATAATATTTCTACAGAAAAAAACTCGTTAAACTCTAATCTTACACAAAACCAAACTCCAACTAGAATATTAAGGCCAAATGTAAAAACAGAGTTATAGAAATATTTGGAAGAATACAGTATACTTTTGTACTTTTTGTTTAGATTCATTTTACTGTAGTGTGTGTGTGTGAGTGTGTCTGTGTGTGTGTGAGAGAGAGTATACTGTATGTGTGGGTACCTGAGGAGGCCAGAAAAGGGTCTCAGAACCCCTGAAGCTAGAGTTTGAGACAATTGTGAGCCATCTGACATGGATGCTAAGAAGACAGCTGAGAGAAAAGACTTTAAAATGTTAGTTATTATGTAAAAGAGACTCAAGGAATCAAGAGAAAAGTTTGCCTCAGTTATAGGATTTTCACAGTAGGAAAAATATATATTCTCAATAAACATATTGAAAGAAACAACCTCAGGAATAGCTAGAGAAATAGAAAGCATAGCAGCAAGGGGCTGGAGGCACAGTTCCATTGGAAAAGTGCCTGCTGTACATGCAGAAGTTTCGAAGTTCAAAACCCCAGAACTCACATAAAAGCCTGCAGCAGCAGTATGTATGCAACCTCAGCACTTAGGTAGGGAAAGGGGAGGGCAGAGACAGGTAGACCCCTGGAACTCATTGGCTGGTCAGCCTAGCCAACTGGTGAACTTTAGGGTCAATAAAATTAAGGTTTTAAAAAAAACTGAACAAAATTTCAACATCAACCTCTGGTCTCCACACACGTGTACATACATTTGTGGGCACCTGCACACACATGCATAGTCCCACATCAACACCTACATGCAACAAGCATACACACACACACACACACACACACACACACACACACACACACGTACATACATACAGAGGCATACGGCAACAAAATGCCATTCTTACCTATGAGGCAGATAAAATTAAAATATTAAAACCATAAAAATTTCCATAACTGACTAAATTGTATGGAAATAGACATTTTTTCTTCCTACTGTTATAACTTTATTGGATGGCAATTATTATCTTTCAAAATCATAAATATGAACACTTGACCCAAAATTCTATTTCCATGAACCTAACTCATAGAAATATCTGTATATAATAACATTTGAATATATACTATGCATAAAGTCCCTTGTAACGGCTTTGTTCACATTAACTAACCCTGCAAGCTGAGTTCTCTTCATGTCCTCTGATGAGGAAACAAGCAGAGCTTAAGCCAGTCACTTTAGTAGCAGAACCAGGAAGTGGCAATAGAATGACTCAAGGACAAAATGCTCTCTGTACCACTGCACTGTCTTTCTCAAATAAATATACAGGGGTATTTAATGCATTGTTTCTTATAATAAGAAAAAATTGAATAAAATATAAATGTTTGTAGACCTGAGAAGTGGCTATACAACAAATTCTTATCCTAGAACACTAGAACACTATGGAGTAATTCAAAAAGAATGAAATAATTTAAAGTACTAGTCACACATATTCATAGTAGCATTATTCATAAAAGTCAAAGCTGGAATCAGCTCAAATGTCCACTAAGGAATGGATCAAAAAAATAGTATGTACAATCAATGGATATAAGCCAACTGTAAAAAGGAATGAAGTGGGTAAAAGGGATAGCCAAAGAAACACACCCTGATGATGTGGGAGTGTCATATATCAATCTGTTGATTTCATTGGTTAAGTAATAAACAAACTGCTTGGGCTCATAGCTTAGAACATAGGTGGGTG
>NW_004949095.1:4430397-4459299 GCF_000317375.1 Microtus ochrogaster
ATGAACACAGTGTCCGTGTAATTATTTCGGGTAGAGCTAGCCATGTGGGCGGCCGGGTGCCGGGACGCAGCCCGCCGCTCCTATTTCTACACCCTGACCCTAAAACCAGAGCCTAAGAAACACACTCTGCCCCTGACCAACTCAGCACAAAAACCAACCAATCCCTGAGCAGGAAAACCAGCCAATCCCTGAGCATCAAATCTAGCCAATCTCTGAACTTGTCCAAGCTCAGGGGTTGAAATTTGACCAATTCCCACCTTAACAATCTTCACCCGGGAAAAGCCTTGCCCACCCCTAAAAAAAATCCTATGTAAGGTTTGTACCCTGTTCAGTTTGCTGCTGTTTCTCTCCCAAGGCAGCCACCCTCCTGGATTCTAACCTCCCAATAAATCTCTTGAGTGAGGTTTGTTGTGTGGTGTGACATTCTCATCCGTGTGAAGCCCAGCTGTAACAGTTTTCCCTGGAGCCAAAGCACAGCAAAGCAGAATTGTAACACTTTCCCTGGGGAAACCTTCCCCTAGGGGAACAGAGTTGCTATCCTTGGAGGACCAGAGCAGAGCTGGAACAACTTCTCTGCGGGAGCCCTCTCCTGCTGGAGTAGAGTTGTTACACTGGGGAAACCTTTCCTTGGAACAGGGCTGTAAACTGTTATGCTTACAGTGACTTTGTGGGATTCCTTGGCTCCCAATTGCCAGGCTACTTTTCCACCTGAGCTGCCATGCTTACACATACTACAACTGTTAGTACTCAGGCATCTGTACTGGCCTGCCCTTAAGGTCCGGACAGGATACATCCTCAGCTGCAGCCATTAAGAGCACCTTCTGTGAATGTTTGCTACTGTTCCCTTTTAAAAGGTGGGTCTTGCTGTGCGGGGGTGGCGCACGCCTTTAATCCCAGCACTCAAGAGGCAGAGGCAGGTGGATCTCTGTGAGTTCGAGGCCAGCCTGGTCTACAAGAGCTACTTCCAGGACAGGCTCCAAAGCTACAGAGAAACCCTGTCTTGAAAAACCAAACCAAAAAAAAAAAAAAAAAAAAAAAGGTGGGTCTTGCTCACCTCCTGTCTCTTC
Source organism: Microtus ochrogaster (assembly GCF_000317375.1). Classification (NCBI taxonomy): domain Eukaryota; kingdom Metazoa; phylum Chordata; class Mammalia; order Rodentia; family Cricetidae; genus Microtus; species Microtus ochrogaster. The sequence continues at coordinate 4,431,465 of NW_004949095.1, forward strand.
CTTTCTCTCTCACTCTTTCCGCTTCTCTGCCTGTCTCCCCCTCCACGTGAGTTATTGCATGGCATCTTTCTCTCTTGCGCCACATTTTTAAAGTTACAACCTTGATGAGTCTTGCAAACATTAGGCAAAGTGAAAAAGTGATACACATTTTGTTGTCGTTTTTGTATGAAGTGTTCAGAATAGGAAAATCTAGAAAAGCAAACTAGTTCAGTGGTTGCCAGTTGAGAACAGGGACTAACAATGAGTAGATACAAGGAATGATTAATTTTATGTGTCAAATTGACTGTGTGATAGCACAGCTTTTTCATCTAGTCACGGCATGATTCTATGGCCATTCTAGAATACAGACTTCCTTGGTCCAGTAGCCATGGTAACAAAATAAACAGAACAATACAGTGTTAGCTAAGGCTAGAGAATAGTCACAGGATCCTCACCTGCAAGTTCAACCTTTGCTCCCTCCATCACTCCCCTGCCCACTAGTTATAAATGATTTTGGGAGGAGGTAGACTATATAGGAAGCAGCATGTTCACTGAAGGTAGGGTTCCATGACTCAGCTTCCACGAACGAGGTCCTCATCCGTGTTGGGCTGGGACTCTGTGAAGATGGAGCTGTTTTAGTATCATCCATATTCCTGTAAGTAATCCCTCATCTATGCTCTGTAAGTCCTATACATGCACTGGTTTTTCAAGATGAACGCTGGTGGAATCCTGTCTTCATCGGTCACATCTGCCCCCCTTGAATACACTAAAGTTTGTTCACATCTCCCCAGAAAAGTTACCCAGTACTGGGTAAGTGGTTCCCTCTGGCCTTCCTGGTCTGCTGACTTACAGATGGTACACTGCAGGACATCTAGATCTCCAGGGTGTTTGTGCGCTGATGGCCGTACCATATCATATCTGTGTTTTTCTTACTGGTTTTGTTTCTCTGGAAAAATATAATCACACCATGCTGATGCTTCTACTGTGTATGTGTATTCAAAATGTTCAGAAATTAGTGGTAGTGACTGAACAGCATACTAAAAGCCATTGAATTGTTCATCTCAAAACAAATTTCATGTTGTGTGAATATATAAGAGCCAAAGTTACGCTGTAAGTCCCACTTGCCCAGGGACAATGTGATCTCACTCCCCTAAACAAGTTTTCTGAATCAAATACACCAAATACGCTTGACCACATGTGGGTGGAAGGTACGCAGGCAGGAAATACGTCAGGATGTATGTTTGCCCCTGATTGGACCTGATGGAAAGGCAATGAATGGTGGGTTTTGCCTTTTTAAGTCCGTGCAAAATATGACTTGATTCTCTGGAAACTCAAGGATGGACCTGGCCATTTCTCTGGTCAGCGCTTAATTAAAACTTGCTTGAAATTTGGCTCAGAATTATGGAACTGTTTTTTTCTCTCAAGAATCTCAGGATTAGAAAATAATGTCTCGATTTAAAACATAATGAGGAGCTGGATGGTGGTGGCACACACCTTTAATCCCAGCACTCAGGAGGCAGAGGCAGGAGTCTCAGGAGTTTGAGGTCAGCTTAATCTACACAAAGCAAGTTCCAGAATAGCCAGGACTACACAGAGAGACCCTGTCTCAAAAAACAAAAACAACAGCAACAAAAGAGGACTGTAACTGTATGCTGATTCAAAAACAGTAGTAAATGAAACAAGCAAGCCCTCCCCCCATAACACAGACAGTATGCTTCCCCTCAGGAAACAGAAAAGTCAGATGGTACTGTAAATGTATGGGGGGTTGAGGAAGAGCACACACAGATACACTAACAGAAGTTTCTACTAGAAAGAAAATGCATTTGGGAAACTCACATTTTACTCTCTATATTTTTGTTTTGAATTTCTTTACAGTAAGAAACATACCACTTTCATAATTTTGAAATCAACAAAATGAAAACAAAAGCAATCCAACATAAATAAGCTAGGGAATATACAAACTGAAAATAAACCATAGGCAAGTTTCCAGGAGGCCTAGGAGGCGGGATCCTGGCTCAACTTTGCTTTAAGGACCCATGTCTTTAGAAAATCCATCTGGCATCTCTCATCCAGTTTCCTTGTCTGTCAAAGGAGGGCACTGGACCAAATGGCCACGCTGTGCCGCTTTCAGCTGTAAGATCTTTGGATTCAACAAGCCATTCTCTTTCCTTGTTTTGTTGCCAAGGTTACTGGCAGCTCCATTCTTTGAGAACATATTTTAGACAAAACAGCAAATATGGCCACGAATTTATACACATTCCAAGACCGTGACCTTAAGGGAAAAGTGCATAACCTCCTTGCTCAACGACTGCTTAACTGTGACCCTCTCTGTTGCACCATTAGCCATCACACACATGGACCGTATGGCTAAATGGAGGAATAAAATAATTCTCGGACAAAAAGATAATTGGCCAGACAGCTCAATTTTTTTTTTTTTTGCTTAATACATGAAATCTCATTTCAGAAAGCATGTTATCCTGAAATAATTTATTTTCCTTTCATTATGTGCATAACCTCTAGGTTGCCTTTTCATTAGATTCTGCTGGCCCTGGACAAACAAAGAAGATTTTTAAAGAGAGGGAAAAAGAGGGAGGTGGAATTGCTCTGGGAATCGGGGGGGGGGGTGTAAAGGAGAAGGGGTTGATTAAATACCTACATGAATGGACAAACGTAGATGAGAAAAAGAAGGACACTTCTGGTCTCTTTTCTATCAGCTTGCCAGCTGCTCTACCTAAGGGTCAGCCAGCTGAGGCACACAGTGGAGATTACGTACATATCTGAAGGGCCAAGAGAGGATCCTTCAGAAGCTGAGGTTCCTTCTCCAACAGCTGGACCAACATCCTTAAGCGAACTGCAGATGCTCAGAACCTGTCAGTATTCTACTCTGTCTCTTCCTTCATGGGCACCGAGAGAAAAACAAAGAATGCTAAGGCTGCAGGCTGTAATTTCTGAGCCCATACCCTGTCTCTACCTATCTATGCTTTCTGTGCGATCCTATCAAAGTTACCAAGAACTCAACCAGAATTGACATGAAGGTAAACAGAACAGCACATTCAAGATGCCCATTAGCCCTTGAGCCACTGCAGACACTGAATGAGAAGCATGCTTGCTTTCACCTCTGAATGCCATGCGATGTTGCCAGAACTGAGCCTTAAGGTCAGAGTTTATTTCTAAGAATTAGCACCAATCTCTTTTTTTAAAAACCAATTTAGCACTTTTAATATCACTTCCCTTCTCTGATTTTTGATCAAGGGTTCCCTGAGTTTGCAGTTTCCTCTGGCCATCACAAGTCAGTTGGCCATCTATCAGGAAGTGTCAGCCTAGCTCCATTCCTTTGAAGTCTTTTCCCTGTGCCTGGGACCAAGAAGAATGGCTCCAGGAATGGGTGGATGCACAGCACACCACCCACTCTTTCCTAGTCAGACCTCCTGATGACTAACCTCCTTCCACTCCTTTCCAGGGTGGAGATGTGCAGTGAGATTTCATTTGTATTCTAATAAATAAAGCTTACCTGATGATCATAGAGTAAAACAGCCCCACTGAACAGCTTCACAGACCAGGCATTGGTGACACACACCTTTAATCCCAGTAGCCACACTAGTTTGCCATAGAAGCGGGACAACAGTGGTGCACGCCTTTAATTCCAGTCCTAAAGAGGAATATAAAATGGGAGAAAACAGGTCTCAGGCACAGTCTCATTCTGAGATTCCTGGAGGTAGGATTGCCGTTTCAGGCTGAGGTAGAGGTAAGAGCCTGTGGCTGGCTGTTTTGCTTTTCTGACCTTCAGGTTAAACCCCAGTATCTGTCTCTGGGTTTTATTACTCATGTTACAGAGATGAATTATGGCTGGGCTGACAGATTTAACTCAAGATCTAGCACTTTGTTTTGGAATGATGGGTAACTTGATTGTCTTAGTTAGGGTTTTTTATTGCCATGTAGAAACACCATGACCTTGGCAACTCATAAATAAAAACATTTAATTGAGGTGGCTTGCTTACAGTTCAGAGGTTCACGCCATTATCATCACGGTAGGGAGCATGGAAACATGCAGGCAGACATGGGGCTGGAGCTGAGAGTGCTACACCTTGACTCAGAGGCAACAGGAAGTCGATGGACTGTCACATTGAGGGAAGCTTGAGAAAAAAAAGACCTCAAAGCCCACCCCCACAGTGACCCGCTTCCTCCAACAAGGCCACACCTCCTAATAGTGCCACTTCCTTTGGGGGTCATTTTCTTTCAAACCACTACTTTATGTATTTTTTTCACCTTTTTCATGCGAACTTTGAACCTGTGACAAAAATTCCATTTTAAAGATCTTGTTTCTCCTTGATACACAGAAACCCCTGCACACATGTGAGATTCTAGAGGACTTGAGATCTATAATTTAGTATAGAAGAAGAGCTAGGCAAGGTGCTACATGTCTGTAATCGTTGTACTTGGGAGGCAGAAGAGGAAGGATTGCAAGGCCAGCTGGGTTGCACAGTGAGCTCTAGGCTTTTCTGGGCTACATGGCATACCAAGGGGAGGAAGAGAAAAGACAGAAGAAAAAGAACAGGAGAAAGAGGAAACATTTCAGGATGTTTTCTCCTCTGTGTGTGTGTGTGTATGTGTGTGTGTGTGTGTGTGTGCGGGCACACACACGCACATGCATGTGTGGTTGTGCATGTGGAGGGCAGAGATCAAAGTCAGGTGGTATCTTCCTTGATTGCTATCCAATATGTTTGTATTTTGTTTGTTTCGGAAGTGGGGGTCTCTCACTTAACCTAGAGCTCACCAATTTGGCTAGACTGGCTAGAGAGCAACTATCAGGTATTCTCCTGTCTCTGCTTCCCCAGCACTGGGATTACAGGCATGTGCCGCCACTCTTGGCTTTTTATGTGGCTACTGGGAATCTAGACTCTGGTCCTCATGCTTATGTGGCAAGCAGTTTTTAAGAACATTTATTTATTCATGAATGTATTTACATATTCATTTATTCATTTACATATATACCTGAATGTCTATGTGAGTTTATGGGCAACACATATGTCCAAGTGCCTGCAAAGGCTGGAAGAAGACATCAGATCCCTTGGAACTGGAGTTACAGGTGGATGTGAGCTGCATGATGTAGGTGCTAGAAACTGAATCAAGGTCCTCTCCAAGAGCAGTGATCACTCTTGAACTGCTGAAGCATCTCTCCAGCCCGAAATACCGTCTTTTGTTTTTTGAGACAGGGTTTCTCTATGTCACCCTAGCTTTCCTGGAACTTGCTCTGGAGACCAGGCTGGCCTCAAGATCCATCTGCCTCTGCCTCCCAAGTGGTGGGGTTAAATGCACACACGTGCCATCACCTCTGGGCTGTGGCAAGCTTTGTAGCGTGGGTTCTAAGACTCGAGCTCTGGTCCTCATCTTTGTGTGACAAGCACTTTTTATATTGAGCTATCTTCCCAGACCCCAGCCTACTTTCAAGTGATAAGGCTGCTTGGCCTTTTGTTCATCAAGTGACTCAGGAACCATGTCAGTCTGGATAGGATGAGCCTCATACGTTTGAGGAATTTATGAGCTGTGTTCCTGACTGCTTAGGATATAGGATATAGCTTGTTCAGTCACTGGAAGCCATGCCAAGTTCAACAAAATTTTAGATATAACACTGTCAAAATACGACTACTACATTTTGATCTTCTAACCTGACCACCAGAGTGGCCACAGACATGGGCATTCAGATCACCCAAGGGAGAAGGAAGTGATAGATTCTGGTAAGTGAACAGTTTTGAATTCAGGTCAGCGTGGGTCTGCAGACAGCAGAAGGGATCTGCTGAGCTCACTGAGTTTAGACTGTAAGGAAACTCTGAGCCTCTGGCAGCCTCAGGAGTGCCGTTCTTAGGAAGGTATGTGGACGGGATTCCTTCAGCTCCGGCTGACTTCTCTCCCTGCTGAGGAAGCATGGTATTTCTAGGTGGTAGATGTGGGTTTTCCCCAAACAGAGCACCCTTGTGTTGAGGAGTACTTGTCCCAGAAAAATGACAGCAGCTATGCTTTCAGTCCCTGAACATTCTCAGACAGCTCATCATAAGGGCTCAGCCAGGCTCCTGGGAACAACACTCAGCAGTTGCTCTTCCAGACAGGTCATGGGCCAGGATCCAGAGTCCTGCTGCAGAGCAGCTGACATGGGTTTAACCTGCCGGAGCTTGTTAATAGCCTGGCCAGTGCATGCCAATTGAATCAAACTTCAGCATTTGGAGCTTGGCTTATGCAAGACGCACCACGTTCTTCTGTGTGACGGAGAGACCCGGAAAACTATATACTTCGCCTCCATAAGGAAAGAAGCAGCTGAGTCATGAGAACCATGAGCATTTCCAGTTGTAGCAGGAAGCAGGCCGGGTCTAGATTGGAATAGAACTGGTTCTGTTGCAAGTGAGGCCTTGATCATATAAAGTATCAATTCCTACATATCATGAACGCTTCTATGAAATTCATGTATGTTGTCTGCGGGGCACAGAATAGAGCTGCAGGGATATTAAGACTCTTTTATCTGGACTTTTGCAGAGTCCTAAAGACAGTGTGCCTGGGCCTTGGGCAGGGCCCTGGGAACTCTGGCATTAACCACCAGAACTGAGCCAGCCAGGTTCACAGAACACAGTTCTCAAGTCCTAGGGCAGGGATCATCACTGCAAATGTTGTCTCCAGTCTCTTTAGCCTCAGGGTGCTACTTAGAACCTTGTTTCTTGCTTAGGTCATTTCACCTTTCCCATGAGTGGCTGTCCAAGCCATCACAAACCCTTAAAAAAATCTTTCCCAACCTTCCATGGCCACATTCTTAGGAGAACCCTCACCCACAAGTCTAACTCAGCCTGTCCTTATTTTTGGCTCTTTCCCCTTGTCTTTGACACACTCGCCTACATCCTGAAACCTTCTCTGGACACTTGTCCTGTCCATCCTCACTCCCTCTTCTATTCCTCATCTACTGTTCCTTCCCCTTGAGTGGTCTTTCAAGTGGACCTCTTCTTGACTCTTCTCCACCGTGTGCCCTATATATTTTCTTCGGAACCAAATATGCTTTAAATTTGGGTAAAGTGAAAGCTCGGGGTAAAACCGCAAATGCTCATATGGAGCTGTAATAATACATAGCATCAGACATGGAACTAAAAGGAGGCTGAAGGCAGTGTCCCAAGCAAAATAGGATGAGAACGTGACAGTCACATACTGTACCAATTCAAAATGTTCTAGGCAGAGAGGGAAAAAGGCATGGGTTTAAGGATCTATAAATAAAGACAGAAAAATAGATCCCAGATGGGTCTGGTGAGGGACCCAATAGGAAGATTCCCAGGCTGCTGAAGGGAAAGGTCAAGTCTCTACTTCAAGGTGCATGATACATACCTTACAGGAGGGAGAGAGGATGAGGGATGGCAACCCTATTTGGCAATCTTGAAAGGGTTATCAGTGATCACCATTCTATTTCTTCTGTCTCTACCTTCCTACCAAGTGACCATTACCAAAATGTGTGTGTGTATGTATGTGTGTATGTTGTATAACTGCACTCTACAAGTGTGCATAGTTATAACTGCACTCTATAAGTGTGCATATATAATTGCACTCTGAGTATTATGCAATTATTGTGTCACTCAAAAAGTTTTAAAACAGATAATAAAATAGAACTGAACTTTAAACTTCTAAGATACTTACTCTTTCCAAAAATCCTGTGTTTAAGAAGTCCTTACACTTATATCTAACCAACTCTACTCTTTCCCAACTGTGAGATCAAGCACAGGCTCGGATCACAGAATGGTCACCCTGGGGCACTATCATTAAGGGAACTCACTCTGCAAGTGGGTTTCTCTGTCAACAGGCAAATCATTTAATTCTTTTGGTTTAATTTCTTCTGAAAGAGAATCTGGTTGGCCCTGCTGTCTTCACATGCCAGGCCCTCACTAGACTTTTAAGGTGATTTTATTTAAGCCTACAAGAACCCTGTGTGATATCACTTATCCTAATGTATTGGTTTCAAAAGCTGAAATTCAAGAGGGTTTAAGAATTTGTACAAATGCGAATTGTAAGAATAGTGAGTGAGAAAGCAGATTTTAGTCATTAAGACCAAGTTCTATTCCATATTGGGGAAAGCCATAAACCACAGAAAAACAGTATGTTAGACTTCATATAATTAACTGAACTATACCCATTAATTAATTGCCATTAGGCACTACTGACCAATATCTGACATATTCTAACTTGACATTTTTCCAAACAGAAATTGGTTCAGATTATGTAACAAAATAAATATTCTTCCAAAATAATTCCTTTTACCGTTATTATTAGTACTGGTTACATGTATGATGTGTGTGTGTGGATGGACATGTGCCACTACATGTGTGTGCAGTCAGAGGACAAATTTGTGGAGTTCTCTCCTTCCCATCACACGAGTTTCAGGCTTGCACACTGAGCCTTTTCATCGCCCCTTCCCCCACCCCTTACACACATGCCAGGCACCAACTTAGTTAAAATGCTCCTTGGGGCTATGGTGCTAGAAATGGGTTTAGGATCCCAAGAAAGTGAAAATGGAGTCCAGAGTATTTCAGCATGCCAAAATGTTTTGCTTCTGCAGAAGGGCCTACAGCTTTGTTCTATCGAGGCAGCACGCATACCCGCTGGGGTCCTGTGCCACACACTCTTAAGTGGCCAGAGCACAGCCTCACCTTCTTCTTCTTCTGTTTTAGCCTTTCTAAAATTGAAGTTTTGTGGATTTCACATCTTGCATCCCAATTCCACTCATCTCCCTGTACCCTCGCTTCTGCCCTCTGCCTGGGCAACCTCCCCACAGAACAAAAATAACACCAAAAACAAACAAGCAAAAATCTCGGCATGGAAGCTGTGGTGTAGCCCATTGAGTCATAAAATATACATCTTTACTTGTAAGTGTTCGTTGCAATGAGTCATTGGTCTGGTTCAAGGCCCCTGCTTTCTGTACACTATCAAATACTGGGCCCTCACTGGGCCTCCTCTTGGATATCCTATTGTTGGTTGTCCTGTGTCATGGAGATCCGCAACTTAGAATCTGCAGGACTGGCCCGTTCACATACTCTAGCAAATCATAGATGTTGGGGTGTTGGGGTGGGCCAACTCAGTGCCCTAGCTCTGGGCCTGGGTGGTAGCTGGGTTGGTCAGTCTGCCAACTTTCCCTCACCTTCACTACCCGGACAAACTCTCCAGCGCTGCCTCAGTTAGCTCGACAAATGAAGCAAGAAACAAACAATGGGACCAATTCTCCTGCTCTCATACCCTCGGGTCCAGCTCAGCTACACTCACACCAAGGCCAGTTCTCCTGTTTTGCCCAGGAGAGGTGCAGAGCCCACCTCCAGGTTGCTGCAGTCATGAGGGGAAGGGCCAGCTTTTCCATTCTCATGTCCCCAAGGCTGGCTCTCTGGTTTGACGCGGGTGTGGGAGTGGGAATAGAGGGCCACAGCATGGCACATGAGAGAGGGGCAGAGGCTACCCTCCTGCTCTCATGCCCTCAGGGTTGGCTCACCTGCTCCCAGGTGAAGGGCAGGGCCCGTAGGCCTCCGTGCTGCAGCAGTGCGGGGCAGCTCTCCCATTGTCATGACCTCAAGGACCAGCTCTCCTGCCTGCTGCACATGGCAAGGGGCAGAGGGGGGCATCTTTCCATCACTCAGATGAGGGGGTGCAGGGTCAGCTCTCCTGCTCTCACACCCTCAGGGCTGGCTCATCTGCTCCCTGGCCAACAGGATCAGCTCTATCTAGCGTGCTCTCCAGGTGAGGTGCAGGGCTGTTCTCCTGAGTGGTGCAGCTAGTGAGAAGCAGGGTCTCCCACTCCCATGTTCCCTCCCGGTGATGAGGTATGAGGGTCAAGAGGAGCATCTCTCTCTCACCCATGACACTGCAGGACAGACAGTGGGCTAGCTCTCCCACTCACAGGCCTTCAGGGCAGACTCACCTGCATTCCCCACACCCCTACCCCTACCCATCCCCATCCCACCCTCCCCTGTCTACAGGGACAAACAACTCTACTGCTTTGCCCAGGCGAGGTACAGAGCCTTCTCTTCCGAGTGCTGCAGTTAGCGAGGGGCAAGGCAAGTTCTCCCCAGTTCAGCCTCACATTTTTACACTATTGGTTAACTTAAAGTAGCAGAGTTGATGAGCAGAAAGCAGTTCTGAGCACAAGTGCAACCTTGAGCACATATTTTGTGGCTGACCCTGGAGGAATTTGAATTTCTGCAATTTTCTCATTTTTACTTATTTTATGTGCATGAATGCTTTGTTTAACTATTTATATGTTCATCAGGTGTGTGCCTGGTGCCCTCCGAGGTCAGAAGGCAGCACTGGATCCCTAGAACTGCGATTATAGACAGTGACGAGCCATCATGTGGATGCTGGGAACCAAACCCAGATCTCTTGCAAGAACAACAGAGAGCTCTTAACTCCTGAGACATCTCTCCAGCTCCAAGTTTATTTTTATTATTTTATTGATTTTTATTGAACTCTACATTTTTCTCTGCTCCCCTCCCCGCCTCTCCCCTCCCCTTCAACCCTCTCCCAAAGTCCCCATGCTCCCAATTTACTCAGGAGATCCAAGTTTATTATTTTTTTTTTTGGTTTTTCGAGACAGGGTTTCTCTGTGGCTTTGGAGCCTGTCCTGGCACTAGCTCTGTAGACCAGGCTGGTCTTTTATTTTTAATCAAAAATTTCTGTTTTATGAAAAACACCTAGAGAAAACTGTTCTATGGCATTCGCCTCTTTCCTCTGCTCAGATAAACATATACATAATATTCATCAATATGTAATCATGCTGCCTTACACATCATGTACCACTCGTGCTCTGTCGGTGAGCTGCTTTTGATTGAATTTTGTTAGTTCAGCCAGCTTGACTAGAAAGCTAAGAAATCAATTGACTCCTTCCGAGTAACTTTATTTTGCTGTGCCTCTTTCCATTTGGATTGGAAAACTAACAGACGCTTATAGTGAAAAGGCAAGCATTCCAGCTGTCCTAGGAAGTAACGCCCCAACAGTCCCACCCCCAGGATAGCAGCTATTAATAATATGGGGCACAGTCCTTCACGGTTCCTCTACACTAACACACAGTGTATGTCCACATATTTTATACAAATGGCATCTGTCATCCATACTATTTGACCATTTTTTGTTTGTTTTTCACTTAACAGCTCAGCTATCTTTGACAGAACCTTTTTAGACTGATCTCAGCTTTTTGACAGAGGAAAACACGCATTTTGCAAAAACAGAATACGTGTCTAATATTTTACCGATGTATCCGTTAATTAAAAAGCAAGGTCCAGGTGAGAAACTGATGTTACTGGGGGGTCAAAGAGATGGCTTAGCGGCTAAAGGCGCCTGTCTGCAAGCCTGAGAAGCTGAGTTCCATCTCTGGAAACTGCACACACATACACTACAGCGAGCGCAGGCATGATGTGGGTATATGTGCACGTACACACACACAGAAATGCACACACATGCATATGCACGCATGTGCATGCACACACAGACAGAGAGAGAGGGAGTAAATAGCAATGTAGCAAGAATGATAAGGTGATGGTATTGCTATCGATTGTACCAGTCAAGATTTCTGGGGGGAGGGGGCTCAAAGTTGATAGCTGCTCTCTCAAAACAGCAAACCGTAGTAACTAAGCCTTTGAAAACAATTAGGCAATTAAATATGCCTTCTGAATGAACAGCCAACAGACAAAGCTGAAATGAAGAATACCTTGGGAAACACCCTCCCGTGGAATTGCCTTTAGGTGGTAGGGTGACAGGCCCAGGCATTTTCAACAGCTTGCTATCAGCTAGAAACACACTTCTCAACACCTCAGCTCAGAGCTGTTAAAGCTTCTCATTTAGTGAGAAACACAAGACAGATGATTCAGTATGCCCAGCAAGGCAATTCATTAACCCATCAAGGGCTTTTCTTCTTGAGCTGGGGATAACCCAGAGAGAAACGAGTGTAATCCTTAACAAGGAATAAAGAGCGCTGCTGGAGGGAGCACACACAGACGAGGCTGGAGATGGGCTTTTCCCTTCCTTCTGGAATGACCAGTCGTCCCTTGAAACCTCACAGATTTCCAACAAGAACTGATCCTGCCTGGTAGCCAAAGAAGCCCACCCCCCCTCCGCTGTCTTGGAAATGAGAGGCGATCTATCTGCTCGAACACGCTCACAGAAGGCAATGAGACATCTAGTATGCTAGGGCTTTGGACTGTTCACAACGAACCAAAGGAAACAAGCCAAAGCTTGGCAGAACTGATGGCAACCAGAGTGGAAGGTCTCAGCTGAGCCACAAAAGTCAACATCACCAGTCCAGGGAGCGCCTGAGATCTGGTCTGCTTACACCTCCATAGACCTCCCAACTGCCTGCCATGGTCTTTGCTGCTCCCCTGGAATTTCTGGGCTTGTGGGCATGCTGAAGATGACTACAGGAGAAATAAATGTTTTGTGGCACTGTTCTATTTTTATTTTCCAAAACAGCTTCCTTTCCCTTATTATGTTTTTGCTCCATGAAAAAGTTTTATATCCTTCTGTAATCCTTCGTTTGAGAATCTCCCCTCTCCAAATGAGAAGTTTAATAGTGCAAAATATTTAGAAGCTAATTATACCCACTCATCACTAAATGTTTTGTTTGCGCCATTAACACAAGTTCCAACAAGCAGATTGCTAGAAGGTTCATATACTCACGCTCTCAGCGCAGTACTGTGGAGCAGTACAGTGGGTTTGGAGGCCAGGAGGGGGTACTGGAAGTCACTTAAGCTGTTTACAGAGCTGACAGATGTTTTTAAGATACGTTGTTTTCATTAGTGCTTGTATTAGTAATTATTAGCAAAAGCGATTGTTCCACTCTCTTCTATACTGTCCTGGTTTACGCGTGTGTTTCCAGTGTAACAATCGATGGCATCCACCTTCCCTCTCAAGCATGTTCTGGTGATGATGTCATGTGGCCATGCTGCGGAAGAGAGCAGGGCATGTCAGTATAAAGCACAGGTGGAGATGAGATTTCTAGCAGATTTAAGCACCGTCTTTAGTGGAAAGTGAGCCGCTTAGGTAAAGAAAGTAGGCACTCAGGGGTGGGTGTGGGTGAGGCTCCTTAAGAGAGCCCTGCATTTAGTGTCTTAACAGCAGTCCTGTATATGATTTTGGTTACATTGGTCACAGGGTTTCTCTCTCGGTCACAGAGTTCCTCACAGGCACTTCGGGAGGGGAACTGAGTAAGATCAGAGGCTGGTAAAGTAAAACCACAGACACTAGGTTCTTATGAGGGAGCTAATGCATGCTATCATAAATATGAAATTTATGGTATCGTGAGATTCCCAAATATTGCAGGTTTACAGTCAAGAGGAATATGGCCTTATCTATTTGGACCTTAAGCATGGCTCCTTGCTATTTTAACATTTAAAAAAATGTATTTACTTTTGTGCATGTGTGTGTGTGTTAGGCTGTGCCTATTAGCTATAGAATCATGACTCTGATATCAAGGTGCAATGGTCCATGTAGAGAGGCCAGCTTTCCAGGAGTTGGGGCTTGCTGTCTCTCTGTGGGGACCGCCTTCCTTGTTTCTGCTGCTGTGTTGTGTTCTCTCGGATAGCTGGCCTATGAGTTTCTGGGCAATTCTGCTGCCTCTACTGCTCATTTCCCCCCCAGGAACTCTGATTACAGTCACATCACCACAGCTGGCTTTTTACAAGGGTTTTGGGGACTGAAATCAGGGAGCCAGGCTTTCAAGACTAGAACATTTGCCTGTTGAGCCACATCTCTGTCTGTCTTTAAACATTCGTACTTGAAAAATGTAAAAGGAATATTTCTATGAAAGTAACCTTCACAGCAAATGTATTTATGCTGGAATATTAAAATTAATTTTGTTTAATGTATGAGTGTTTTGCTTACATGTATGTCTGTGCACCACATGCATACCTGTACAGCCCTTCACACATGCCTGGTGCCCACAGAGGACAGAAGAAGGCATCGGATACCCTGGAACTGGAGTTACTGGTGATTGTGAGCTGCCATGTGGATCTTGGGGGCAGGCTGAGATTTTTGCGGGAGCAATTAGTGTTTTTTCTTCTTCTTTTTTTCTTCTTTTTCTTTCTTTTTTCCTTTCTCTTTTTTCTGTTTTGTTTTCAAGACAGGGTTTCTCTGTGTAATAGCCCTGGCTGTCCTGGAACTAGCTCTTGTAGTTAAACTCACAGAGATCCACCTGCCTCTGCCTCCCAAGTGCTGCCTCCCACTGCCTTGCGCAATTGGTGTTCTTAACCACTGAGCCATTTTCCTAGCCCTGGGGATTTTTTTACTTTCAGCAGGTAAAGAGACTCAGACAGGAGAGTCCCTTTCCCTTCCATGTACCCTTAATTTCCTGCCTCTCTGTCCTGCCTCAGCTGCTGAATTCCATAGGTGTTCTATTAGTCACCCGAGCCAGCATTCTGCCTTCACAACTGCAGAGCCACAGAACAGCTGTGCATTGAGCTGCACATAAACAGCATAAACAATGACAGCTTTCTGTCCAAACTTTAAGAATTCCCATCATTCATCCTGGAGATCCCTCCTATGAGTCTATCTTACAGAAATTCTTTTTTTATAATTTGAACAACACACACATACGAATGCTTAGTGGAAATGGGAAAATCTAAATGTTTATCATTATGAGTTAAATGTAGTAAAAATTTTATGTAAGAAAGTGATTAGCATGCTGATGATGCCATGAAACATTCAAGATACTTTTAAATAAGTGATAACAAACACATTTAATCTCAGCACTCAGGAGACAAAGGCCAGACTGGTCCACAGAGCAAGTTCCAGAACAGGCAGGGCTACACACACACACACACACACACACACACACACACACACACACGCACTTCTAAATCAAAAAGAGGAAGTTGGGGAGCTGTACGCATATGAGTGTCTGTGGCTGTGTACCATGGCTAGCTCCAGGAAGCATCTCACTTCTCCCATCATTTGCTCCAGGTCCCATTCCACAAAATCACGTCAAATAAACACCAACCTAAATACTTAACTGCTTACTAGAGGATGCAGTTGCTCCCTTAATCTTCCCATCTTAGCAGATCGCCTCTCCTAAGCCTCGCAGATACATCCCCAAGATGCCACGAAGTACAATTTCTCCTCTTGTGTCGTATCTATATTGGAAGAGGATTCACAAAGCTGTTGGAGGGATTACTTCTGAAGAGCGAGCGCAACTGCCTTCTGTCTTTTAACCCATGAGCATATATCACTTCCCATTTTAAGAATTAGCTCTAAAGGAATATGTGCAATGTCAATTTGATGTGTGTGGTGTGCGCATAGGGCCAGCCCTCTGGTATTTTTCCTGGATGGGTTCTTTGAAGTGGGTGTAGCGTGTTCTCCTTTATCTCCCATTATCAGGCTAATTGAAGAGAGAAGCTTAAGGAAATAGTGGAAATGTAGCTTGTTCCTTCCAACCTTTTCATGGCCATTTTAACCCAATCAGTTCAATAGATACATTAACTGTTTCCTCTAAATGTCTTCGGAAATAGATTATGAAAACATAAACCAACTACTTAAAAGGGGTTGGCTTTAACTTTTTTTTCCTTTGCTTTCTCTGATCTAGCTTGTAGGACAAGGACAAATTCAAAAGGCTAAGAAGATTCCAGGAAATAACTGTGTGAAAGTCAGGAGTCAGATTGTTCCATTTCCACTTTCAAGGGCTATGAAATGTGGCTTCCACTTAGTTCAGATTTTAGAGTAGAACGAGAAATGTGGAGAAAGGTATATAAAAAGTAGAACTGACTCTTCCTTCAGTGGGAACTCTTGCTGCCTCCTCGTCCTCCCCTCCTCCGTAGCACCTCACTGGCTGTGTCCCTACTTATCCTTGAAGACCTTGCTCCAGGTTCCTGTGTCCTCCTTCTCCACCAGCTTCCCTCCACTCCACCCCACTCTGCCTGTCTCCCCTTTGTCCAGGCATGAAGACTGAAGCCCTCTTCATTCTCCGCTCTCTGCTGTCCTGCTACATGACCTCATTGATGATTGTTTACCATTTGCACTAATCCCCCCTGCCACCTGCTACCTAGATTGTAACGTCCCTTGCAGTAGGACAGAGCCTATAGTGGGTCCCAACAAAAGTTTGTTTAATGAACAAAACCTAGAGATGTTTCAGTATGTCTTCATAACCCTGGGTGCTTGTATAAACCTCACATTTACTTTCTAGTGTGAGACAGTGGGTGGAGTTAGGAGGTAGAGAAGCCTTCAGATTATTGTGTGGATTGCGCAGGGAACGAATTCCCTAGGATGGGAGCAGCCTTGCTTTGAATTGACTCGGTGGCCAGAGTTCAGAAGCTGGTCCCCGGTTCTGCCTCTGTGGAGTATTGGTTGGTTTGCAGGGCCTCTTGTAATTAGCTCACCTTGCGGCTTCCCTAGCTCCCTAGCCTCTTTCCCCTACCCCTGAAAAACTGGGGTAGATTTTTGGGAACATCACAGAGTCCACATACACCTACCTATTGTTACGGTTTGTTTCGTTTGCTTAGCTGTACACACCATTCTGGATAAGCTGACTAAGGAGACACAGTGACTCTTGTCGTTTTTCTGTAACAAGAGTGACCCAGAGCACTTTAGGCTGGGAGGAAATTGGTTTCTCTACTGAGTCGCTCCCACTGCAGGAGTCTGGGCACCATCTCAGCATCCATCAACATGACTGAATTAGTTGCCGCTCCATCTGATATTAATAGTGATGGCGCCTGGCTACAGGCAACCTTCCCTGCTTTGCTAAAAGAGGTTGCGACCTATTTGCACACAAATTCAAGCATGTGAAAATCTGCATTTGACTGTACCTTTAACATCACTAATTAAAGATACGGTCATGCGAACTGGGCAATTTCTTTTAAAAACCCAGTGAGTCTGAAACTATTAACTACTCAAATATTGTGAGTTTACTATGTATTGGCTCCAATTCGAACATCAAACTGCTATCTGCCGGGGAAGTCAGTGGAGAGTGGGGAAGTGGAAAAGCAAAGGGAGGGCCAGGCAGAAGGTGATGGCAGACACAGGAAATTAGTTGCTGAAGACCACACCTCCCCCAAAAAGGAGGACTGGAAGAGGATGGGGGCACAGACAGTGCTAGGCACTTGGGGAATAAGCTGAGAAGTGGAGAAATGTTCAGGAAAGAATTCTGAAGGAATCAGAAGGAGCCCAGCTGTGTGGAACAGGTTCCTTCATTGGGTCTGTGATTGTCTCGGTAAAATAAGAAAACACAAAGCGATCTAAGATGGAAGTTTTAAGCAACACTGTCAAGTATGGAAGGATGGATGAAGTTATGGATAACCAAAAACATGGCTGTCATCTTAGAGATATAAGAAAGTTTATTCTAGAGCCATTTTGAGTGATCAGGGTCCAAGAACACAGATTTAGGTTTCCCAAGATTCCATGTTCCAAGTTTCAGAAGCAGTTTTGAAAAGTTTTTCTGGTTTTATAGACCAAAGATAGTCATAAAAAAGGAAAATTTAAAATATATTGGCGGAGTTCAGCAGGTGGTGGTGGAGGCACACACCTTTAATCTCAGCACTCAGAAGTAGATGCAGGCAGATCTCTAGGAGGCCAGCCTGGTCTACAGAGGCAGTTCCAGGACAGGCAGGGCTACACAGAGAAACCCTGTCTCAAACAAACCAACCAACCATTGGTGAGTCCCTTAGAGAGACAAGTGTAAAAGGAGCGGCGGGCAGCTTCCCGCCACCCGGCTCCCTGGCTAGCTTGTACCCTGAAATAACAACACACAAATAGTATTCATTCAAACACTGCCTGGCCCATTAGCTCTAGCCTCTTACTGGCTAACTCTCACATCTTGATTAACCCATTTCTATTAATGTGTATCACCACTTGACTGTGGCTTACTGGCATGAGTCTAACCACCGTCCATCTTGGGTAGGAGAAGCATGACGTCTGCCTGACTCTGCTTTCTTCCTCCCAGAATTCTGTTCTGTCTTCCCCACCTACCTATGTTCTGACCTATCAGGCCAAGCAGTTTTCTTTATTAATTAACCAATGAAAGCAACAGATAGATAGAAGACCCTCCTACATCAGACAAATATAGAGAGATGAGGGTCCTCTTTTCTCTATGTCTGAAGTGCTTTCTGAGCATTTGGGTTGGTGGGAGTCAGTGATCTACTAAATTAATACATTTCAAAGGATTTTTATCTCTTAGTCACCAGATGGTAGTTCTGACACCAAGGTGGACAAGGAATGGCTGTTCCAGAAGGATGGAACTAGCCCAAGATTAGGCAAGCAGCCTTCGAACCTGCAACATCCCGGCCTCGCCACGGTACTACATTTCCAGTCAATGGGCCTCTGCAGGGTCTCCTGCAGGACATATTTTGCTTGTTGGTTGCATTTTCTGATACTGTATATGCAGAAAACTTGGAAGACATAAACAAGCACAAAGGACCCAACAAAGCAGCAAAAACAGAAGGCTGAAATCTTTGTATTGGTGCAGATAAGCCTCTGGTCTTCTGTCTGGCTGTGTTTGCGCATGTGCAAATCACTTTCTAGAATGTAAACCATGCTTCACACACACACCGCCTTATAGCCTGGCATGATAGATCTTGAACCATGCTAGTAAACTGGCTGTGAACAGCTGTTTTTGTCTTTGTGTGGTTTCTGTATCCTCTGTCCTTCCCACCCCACCTGCCTGCTGGGCTGCAGGAAGCCAATCTCACCAAGGCTGATTGCTTGTTCACTGACAGGGTAAATGGCTCAACTTAAAATAATAACGAGTTCTGCTTTGAACAGCACTTTGCATATATTTTCTTTCTAAGTAAAAGGGGCTTTTAAGTATGTATGTAAAATAAAATAAAATTGATTGATTAGTGTAATCTACATCCTAACGTTCGGAGCATCCCATTTGTAAAACTAAATCATGAAAACATAGCCTGGGGCAAGAAAGCCGATTCTACACATGGAGAGAGGAAGCCGAGACACGTGTGTGGAGGGAGTGATGCATGCACAGACCAAACAATCTTTTACGTTTCATACCTTTTCCCGTTTTTGAAATGGGAATCTATGTGCATAGCCCAGACTGGCCTCGAACTTATGATTCTCCTGTTGAACTGTGAGATGATGAGATTGTGCCGCCGTGGCCCGCAGGCTTTGTTGTGTTGT
The DNA here is from genome assembly GCF_000317375.1 of Microtus ochrogaster. Classification (NCBI taxonomy): domain Eukaryota; kingdom Metazoa; phylum Chordata; class Mammalia; order Rodentia; family Cricetidae; genus Microtus; species Microtus ochrogaster. Next base: position 4,450,551 of record NW_004949095.1, read on the forward strand.
GGAGTCAGGCTCTCATGTAGTTCAGTTTAGTTTTGAACCTGGTCCTCCTTCCTCCACCTCCCACGTGTTAGAATTACAGGCATGTGCTGCCACACCTCACACGTTTCATACCTGGGATGTGGGTCAGAAGTGTTGGCCTAAATACTCCTCAGTAGGTCCCTCGTTTCACATGTGAACCCCTGCAAAATCCAGACACCTGTTTTCCTGCTCCTAGGGGTGCTCTCCTCTGCTCCTTCCCAGTTGCAGTTACGGGAATTCCCAAGTATGAATGGCTATGCCTGTTCCCTTTTACTGTCTGTGTAGCAATCCACCCTAAAACACATTGGCTCAAAACATCCATCGGTTTACTGTACTTGGAAAGGCCACGGGCAGGAGTTCTCAGCAGGCACACCACAGGTGGCTTTTCTCTGCCCTTGATAACTGGGCTTTGTGTGACCTGAGCTCTGGGGGACAGAAGCACTGGGGCTGGGCGATGCCTCTCCATTTGCTTGAACCACATCTCGTGCCAATCAACAATGCCGAAGTGGATCTTCTGGGCGACCCCCAATGTCATGGCTTAAGAGTTGTCACATTTGTTCTGTGGTAGCCTCCATGTCTCAGGTGTCCCCCAGAGGTCAAGTTGAAAGCCTCACAGCCTCATGACCCTGCCCCAGAAGTCACAAGCCATATTCCATCGGTCAAAGCAGTCATGCCTTGCCCCAGTTCCAGGAGAGGGAGTATAAGCTCCACCCTTAGAGGAAAAAAAATGTCAAAAATGTGTTCTGTGACTGAGCACGGCCTATTAGCCTCTGCTCTTCGACCTGTTTGTGCAAGCATGAAAGACGGATTAAAGATGGACACCAAATCGCTCATGTTAAGACTAAATGTTTCTTCTTTGTTCTCCACGCTTCCAGAGACAGAAAGGAAACACAAAACAAAACAAACGAAAATGGTGGGATTTGGGATGACTTTCATTTTCTAAAGAAAAGTCCATCTTCTGTTTTCTAAGCTTGGCAACTTGCAGGCTGGCAGCACTGAGAAGAACTAGCTGGATGCAGAGTGAGCAGAGAGGGCTCAGCGGTGCAAGCCCACCACCCACCTTCAGCGCACAGAAGAGGAATTAGAAAAATCCATTGAAAGGTTTAAGCGGTCAGTGCAGGGGCTGGAGAGATGGCACAGACGTTGAAAGTGCAGGTTACTCTTCCAGAACGTCTTTACTAATACCCATGGCAGGTGGCGCACAAACACCTGTAGCTCCAGTTCAAAGGGATCCAAAGGCTCTGCTTTCTATGGGTGCATACACACACGCACACATATTCATAATTTAAAACAAAAATTCATAAAAATATCAGGAAAAGTCAAGCTTTGGTCCTTACAGGGAGTGGCCTGGGTTCTACTATAACCTATCCACCACACCACTACCTTGTCCTGGGAACTACTTCCATGTTACACCATGGGATCACTTGGAGACTTGGAGCTGTGTCTCCTGGCGTTTGAGGGACACAGGGCTAATAACTGTCATTAGAGAAGCTTAAAGGTTCCAGGATGGAATAGAATGGGCAGGACTCCATGTTCATGAAGGAGCCCACTCACAGACCATGTTAAAGGGGCATGATCAAAGAGAACAACTTCACGGGAAGTAGCCTGGCAGACGGCCCTGTGTGGTTCGGTACCACACTGTACAGCCGTATCAGCCACCATTCATCCGAATCCTTCCTCTTGAACAAGGGGCCTGACAGGGCAGCTGGTGGTTGGAGGAGAAAGAGGGAAAGAGCCATCAATAACTGACGTCATAGATGCTGGTGGTTAAGAATTCAGAACAAACCCAACAGTTACTACATCTCTAAATGACAGCTTCAAAGTCCTTCCAGGAGGCAGCTGAGTTCATATGAAGTGTCTGTTTTGTTTTCAGGATTGTCATGACAGGGTTTCTCTGTAGCTTTGGAGCCTGTCCTGGAACTAGCTCTTGTAGACCAGGCTGGTTTCAGACTCACACAGATCTGCCTGCCTCTGCCTCTCGAGTGCTGGGATTAAAGGCGTGCGCCACCACTGCCTGGCTTGTGTCTGAGAAAATTAAGCATTGCGTCAAGAGTTCAGCTAATGTATTGCTTTTTATTGAAGCCTGGACAGTGTTTGGTTCAAACTGTCACAGGTATGAATTTAAAAGCACTCCCTGTATCTTTAGGAACATCTACTTGCTCTCTCCCTTGGCAGTATAACTTGGCTGTGACTATTGGAAAGACAGTTGTGTCTCCTTAGAGGGTTTCTTCTCACACGCCTCCCGGGACAAACTCACAGGACAAGTTAGGGAAGATTTTCATTATGGAAAATTTGATTCATTTACTCTAATTATGTATTTTTGTTTTTATTTAAAGATGAAACAGGTCTCCTCTGAATAAATGGAGCAACAGGTGTAGATGTTAAATATAACAAATAGGATTCAGGTGCCTGCCCTGACAATTCCTAGTATTAACCTTTAGTGAGTTACGCAAAATCCCTGAGCCAGTATTTTTCCCTCTGTCAAACTCAGCCTAACATGTAGAGGCCAGGGACATTTCTTATTGCCTATGTCCATAATTTCCATTTGAGGATCCTCCTCCCTTTGTCTCTATCCCCTGGTCCAGTTGTGACCCAGTCACCTTATTCTGTGGTTGTGAACCATGACAGGACAAATTCTAAAAGTCCCTGGTCACAGGGCAGTTCAGAGCTGGCCAGGACAGTTTTTAATTAGAGGTCTTCTGAGCACTCGAGAGGAAGCTGAAGTCTTGAATGCTGTTCCGTTTTCTACTGAAATGCACACTCTTGGGAACAAGTTGGATAGCCAGACACATGTTCCTACAGGGAACCCGAGGACAAAGCCAACACAGCAAGAAAGATGGAGATGGGGGGATACAAGGTTCTGGGGATGTTGTTTAAGTCCCACCATCAGGAGCCATCCCTATGCCTGGACCTCCAAGTTTGTTATTAGCCAATAAGTACTCTTTTCAGTTCAGATCAGTAGAGAGAATCCTGAATGGTGTTCTACACCGTGTGAGGATAAAAGAAAATAATGGCTTATATAGTGCTTGGCACACAGCGCTCAACAAAGGAAGATTTGATTGTGCTTCTAATAGCCCAGTTCAGAAAACAGAAGATTCCCTTTATTTTGAAGATCAACAAACCTTTTCCAAGCCTGCTAAAGAAACACTCTTTGCAGTAAATTGAATTCTGTGAGGTACAAAAGTCTTAGATTCTAAGAAGTCTTTTCCTGTCCCCTCAAACCTTCCTCCCCTCCCCTCCCCTCTTCTCCCCTCCTCTCCTCTTCCCTTCTCCTCTTCCTACCCCTACCCCACTATCCTGCCAGTTTCATTGTCTTAGATGGGCAAAATAACCACGACTCCTTTAAAGAGGCAAATTTCTTCTTTTGCCACGGCACCATGTGAATGAGTTCATTATTAACTCCATTTCCGAAGGCAGGTTTTGCCCATGGCCTACATTGAAAACAGAGTCCACTGAGAACTAAAGAGGGACACAGTCCCAGCCAGAAACCCCGAGGCTAAAATCCCAGCAACTTCCTTGCAGGTTTGCTTTGACTGCATTAAGCATCCTCAGAAAGCCCTGGTATGATGTTATAAAAGGGCTGCAATATTTTTGAACATAGGGAAGGATCCTTGGCCCTGCAAACCTTTGTTGAACAAATACATCCCGTTCCTTCATCCTTTGCCCAGGCAGCCCCAGGTCTTGCCCTTAGCAGCAATTCTAAGGGAACCAAGGACCACAAGGAAGTGGTCACCCTAGGGAGCACAAGCAGCCCATGGATGGACTGGAGAAACACTACCTGCACCAGAGGGTGAAATGTGTGTGTGTGTGTGTGTGTGTGTGTGTGTGTGTGTGTGTGTGTGTGACTTCTATAAAACAGATGGCCCAAGACAAAGAATGGAGAATTTGTCTGAACCGAGTACAGAGTAAATATTTTAAAGTTCTGTCAGAATAAGGACATATTGCTCCTGGGTAGGGGCCTGAGTCATCTTTCAAAGAAATGATGCTGGGCTGGCTTCCTAGAAGCCACAGTGTAAGCAACTTCAGACTCCATTTAACTCCGCAGTTTCTTCCTTCTCTCCCTCTTCCTTCCTTGCATCGTTCCCCACCCCCTCCCCAGCCTTCATTATTTTGTTTTGCTGTCTTTACAATACATGCCACACTCCGCCATCCGCGAAAGCCTCGTTCTGGGGATATGAGCAGTTTTCACCCTTGAGTCACGTTCCCCAAACACATAGATGTTTTCTGTCTTTTTGGGGGGGGTGCTAGCTGACACCTGTCAGACAGCAGAGTGCTGTGAGTCACTCTCCGTCAGACCAGGGCATGTCGCTCCAAGGTGGGATGCTACTTGCTAAGCCTGGCAACTTGGCAAAATTGATTTTTTTAAAATCAGAGTTTAGAATGAATCAGAGAGGGTAAAAGATTTTTTGCAAATTAACATTATTTAAGTTTAAGTACTCGCCCTACCTGAGATTATTCTATATTTGCTCCCCGTGCTCTGGGGTAAATTTCTTCTACATTTTATCTTCTCCTTAATATTCTTTTATTCCTTTCCTCTATCCTGCTGCTTGTATTTGAATAATTTTCTGTACACATACCCCAACCAGTATTAGCCTAACACAAATTAGCATTTCTAAGTGTCCCTATTACTACACTGCACGCATGATCACTTGACAGCAAGAAAATGTATGCAAAATGCCCAGAAGCAAAAGAGAATTATTTATCATAGATACCACGGGACAGGATATTATGAGATTAAATATCAAATTAGGATTTTTGAGCTTGCACAAAATTACATTCCATACAAAACAGTTTCTGGCTCAAATTCATTAGCAACCCAACCCCACTATCTGGATGTATTTTATGGACTAAGGGCTCCTTTAAATGGTTCTATGAGGAGAGAAATGGTTTTAAGGCGTGAGTAGTGACAAAGATCGGGGGCTCAAAGAAGCAGCGTGTAGGAATGAAGAGAAGATTCACTCAATCAGTGTTTTCCATTCAGCCGGTGTTTATTGAACAGCTGCTAAGGGTGCTACTAGGTCCAGGACAGGCCAAAGGTGGCCCACCCAGATGGCACTAAGGGACTAGGTTCACAAAGCTAGAAGTCCAAGAAGGATGGGAGCTATGGGGTTAGCAAGGGGAGGGGGATGTTCTGGCTGGTAGGAACGGCAGCTGCAAAGCCTTGGAGGAAACTCAGTTGTTTCTGTCTGATTGTAATAAGAGGCTAGCATAAAGTCACTGGCACTAAGCTAACATTAAGCTGTAAGACCCGCTTACAGAGCCGTTATAGGTTGAAGCACACACTATAGACAGGCATCCCTTAGCATTTCCTTCCAACAAGACTTTGGGTTTTGTTCAGATGTTAGAGTTATTCCAGGCAAGAGCACAAGTCATAATCTGCCTAAGTCTATGGTCATCACATATTTTGTGATAACAAAACACCAGACTAAGTAGTGCCTATTTTAAAAGAGAAATATACCTGGGCATGGTGGCACAGGTCTTTAATCCCAGCACTTGGAGGACAGAGGCAGGAAGATCTATATGAGTTTGAGGCCAGCCCGGTTTACATGGTAAGTTCTAGGCCAGTTAAGACTAACTTCATAGTGAGACCCTATCTCAAAAAACAAACCCCCAGCTTGGCAGTGGTGGCACATGCCTTTAATCTCAACACTTGGGAGACAGAGGCAGGTGAATCTCTGTGAATTCGAAGCCAGCCTGGGCTATGAGTTCCAGGACAGCCAGAGCTGTTACACAAATTCTGTCTCAAAAACAAACAAAGAAACAAACAAAAAGTAAATGTATTTACATTTCTAGAGGCTGGGAAAGTTTGAAGAAGCAGTATTTGCTTAGGGTTTGCTTTTTCTTTTCTTGGTCTGCCTTTCAGAATCAGTTGACATGATCCCCAAGTATGTGGACCAGGGCCACCGAAACATCATGTTTTTGTACACTGTCAAGAGATTTTGGAGGGCTGACAAGATGGGTTACTGGATAAAAGTTCTTTGCCAAGCAAACTTGATGACCTGAGTTAGACCCCTGGAATAAAGGCGGAAGCAGAGGAGCAACTCCAAACACTGTCTTCTGGTTTTCATACATTTGCTATGGTATGTGTGCATACAAACACATCCAAATAATAAGTGTAACAGAAACATTTTTAATTGTAAAAGTTTGTTTGTTTAAATTAAAGCTCTCAGAATCTAAATGTGGTGCATAGCTGTAATCTTAGTCCTTGGGGGTGGAGGCAGGAGGACCAGTGCAAGGTCAGCTTGAGTAACAGGAATCTCTGGCTCAAACACACACACACACACACACACACACACACACACACACACACACACACGCAGAGAGAGAGAGTTCCCATACACATCTTCTTCGCATCCCCTTGAGTTTTCTAATGGGCATGAAGGTCCTTGTCCCTAGGAACTGCTACCTGGGAAGAGGGTCCATTTGCAAACAAACAAACCTGTTCTTTTTTTCATGAGGGTAAGAAACAGTGGAGCCCATTAAAAGTGATGCTCTTACCCTGGGGGGGAATGATGCAAACTAGGCAGGAAGCCCAGAAACTGTTGCCAGGATACATGGCTGTCAGGTAGCAGAGGTCACAGAACCACAGAAAGGGTTTCATAAGCGACTAGCTCAGTTTGTTTTGTCCTTATAGAAGGATTGCCTCGGGTTCTCTGAGAATTACTACACTTCAAATATTCCTCCAGCACGTTTGATATAAGCTCCCCACATGATCTCATCTAATGAGGGAGAGGTTCAGGGAGCAGAGGTCCCGACCCTGGCTGTACCCAGGGCAACTCTGAAGGATCGCTTCAGCGCCAGAATTCCCCACAGATCAGCTGAGAGCCCTGCTGCATTTACACCATAATTCAGCATCTTTCTCCGCCAGCGAGTCACTTGTGCTCATGGAGGTGCCTTTTGTTCCCGCTGGTGATTCCAATAACCTTTCTACGTGTATCAGAGAAAAATCATGGCTGGGCAGCTATGTGGTAAAAACGGGTTTCATTCCGGGGTTATTTTGATGAGTATAAGTGGTCTCAGTTAAGAACTGAGCTCAATCTTGAATTCAAAAAAGGACAAATGGGGAGCTAGTGATAAGGAAGAAGGAAGAGGCTCAATGTGTGGGATGTTATTAAGATGAAAACAGGGGCTGGGCTGGGGAAGCTCTGGCCACATCGACTTGACAGGATTCTTTTTGCAAAAATGTATTATTTGTACGGGGCAGTTGCGTATATGAGCTCAGAGCCATGTGACAGAGGGCCCAAGACCTGGGAAAGCTCAAGCTGGATGAAATCCCAGTATGGAGGGGGAAGGGGCACAAAGTCTTGCCCTGTGCTTATCACAACTGTTAATAACAGCTGCTAATAGAGGGAGAGCTACTTTGTTTTAAGGGTGTGTCCCCTGGCTGGTCAAACACGCTCCAGTGTGTAGTCACACACCCAAGAGTATGCAGGCAACACAAATTGGACTTAATAGTTAAAAAGAACAACGAAGACAGAAAGTTGGATAGGTAGGAGATATAGGGTGAATCTGGGAGGAGCTGGGAAAGGGATGAATATGATTAAAATATAATTTGTGAAATTCTCAAAAAACAAAAAGAAAATTACTATTTTGTGTGTGTAAATATGTGTGTGCGCTACATACATGTGGAGGCCAGAACACTAGTAAGTTTTCTCCTTTCACCATGGTGGGACCTAGGAATTGTACAGCAGGCTTGGTGATGAGTGCCTTTATCTGCTGAGCCTTCTTGATGGCCTTAATTTTTAAAAATGTATTATTAGATGCGGCGGGCTTCTTGACCGGCGAGGAAGAAACACCCACCACACAAGGATTCTTCTCAGTTCACGCTTTACTGGAGTGCATTTGGTTGAAGGAGAGCACATGAAGCGAAGGGGGGCAGGAAACAAGAGAGCAGAAGAGAGAGAGAGAGAGAGAGAGAGAGAGAGAGAGAGAGAGAGAGAGAGAGAGAGAGAGAGAGATGAGAGAGACGAGAGAGAGACGAGAGGCGCTAGAGGGCCGAGGGCACAATGGCGGCTGCTTATATAGGGAATTGGCACATGGGTTGCCCTATGATTGGCTGCCACCATCAGCTGACACCAGACTGCATCGAGATAGGCCCAGGGACCCTTATCCACAGCGCATGCGGGAAGCGGGGGACACACCGCTCTCAAAGGCATAAGCCAAATATGGAGTTGTTTATAACCAACAAGACAGGATGTGGCGCCATCTTATAATGGCGATCTTGTCCGGCTCCCTGCAATTAGAGCATGTGTTTTCTTCAAATATGTAACAGGATTCTTGTTATTGCTACAACCGGGTGATACAAGCTTCCTGGGTAAGAACACCAAAGTCCACCGCCCAAGCTGGGTGAGAAGAGTGCTTAGAATGAGAACGGATAGGAAAGGAGTTAGGGGCAGGGTAACCAAGAAAACCGCCACTGCAGCTCTGTAGCTGTGTCATCTGGTGGTGAGAAGATCTCTTTGTGGTTAAGCTTCCCTGAAGCTGTTCTTAGGTTCTTCCCATTATATCAGAAGCTAAGGCACCATGAAGCTTTCTCAGTTGCCACATATACACACTTGCAAAGGGTCCATATTCTCAAAAAGCCCTGACGTCATTACAATATCACCGTCACTGTGTTTTTATGTACCCCACCCTCTACCCATTGTGGGTGTTTCTTTTTCTGCCTTCTTCTTCCTCCCTCCCTCCCTCCCTCCCTCCCTCCCTCCCTCCTTCCTTCCTTCCTTCCTTACTT
>NW_004949095.1:4459697-4475656 GCF_000317375.1 Microtus ochrogaster
AGAGAGAGAGAGAGAGAGAGAGAGAGAGAGAGAGAGAGAGAGAGAGAGAAGGAGAGGAGGACATCAGGGACCAACTACCCAGCTACATGGAAAGTCACGGAGAAAGAAGTAAAGTAAGATATACAGAATTAAGAAAGATAAAATCCCAGAGGCAAAAGGTAGTGGGGATAATTTAAGATAAGAAAATCTGGCTAGAAACAAGCCCAACCAAGACCAGTCATTCATAAATAATAATAAACCTCCATGTGTATGATTTATTTGGGAACTAGATGGTGAGCCCCCAAAAGAGCCTTAAAAAACCCAAAGAGTAAAAGATCATATAGCACCTTTCTTCCTTGATTTCTCCTTCCTCCCTTCCCTCTATCCCTCCGTCCCTCCCTTTCTTCCTTCCTTTTTTTCTTTCATTCTTTTGTAGCTCTGCCTTTCCTGGAACTCACTATGTAGACCAGGCTAGCCTCAAACTCCTGTTTCTGCCTCCCATGCGCTGAGATTAAAGGCATTTGCCACTCGGTTCTGCCCCGGTTGTGGGCTTTTCAGGAGGGTCATGGAAAGAATAACTGGGAAATCTGGTCCAAGATGATTTGGGAAGGGGAATGGGTCAACTTAGCCCTATGAATATGCTACCCATCTCATAAATAGTCACAAAAAGTTCTTTAACCCATAATACAAAACTCAGAGTGTTGCTACACACGTCCTCCCGCCAGCCCACTCTGATTTCTTTTCGGAGTGTGTGTACTACCTGGCTTTCCTTTCCTACATCCAGTTCTGCTGTAGCTGTTGGTCTTTGGCTGAACACTTTCCTTGGAGAAGACAAGGACCAAAGAGAAGCCTTCTTCACCCAATAAGAGAAGAACCTGCCAGAGTGTTTAGGAGAGTCTAAAATATGCAAATTTCTGCCTGTCTCCCAAAGAGAAAACACACACACACACACACACACACACACACACACTTCTAATGTCATCATCTGATTATGCTTTAAAATTATATTAATTCTAACAGAAGGAATCTAAATCTTGGAATTAGTTTTAAATGATTTGAATTAAATATATTTAATTTTCAAAAAAGCTGGATCATTAGTCAAATGAAGATTAATTGATACAAGCTGGAGAGATGGCTCAGTACATAAAATCCTTTCTACAAAAGTATGAGGAACTGTCTTCAGATTTTCAGACCCCGTGTAAATTCAGGAACAGCAGCCCACCTGATCCCTGTGAAAGACAAGTGGTGAGAGATTTACATCCAGGATAGAGTTTGTGGGTTCCAGGCCAGCTAGGGCCACATAGTGAGACTCTAGCGTAGCAAAAACAGAAAACAAACAAAAAAATAAATCTTTTTTAAAAAAGGGGAACTGATAGATGGCTCAGCTGGTATAGGCATTTGACACCATGCCAGATAACCTGAATTCCATCCCATAACCCACACAGTGGAAGGAGAGAGCCAAATTCCTGACAGTTATTCTCTGACCTCCACACATGAACCACAGATTGCTTGTGTGCACACACATGCACACACATACACACACAAACACACATCAAACAAGTAATATAGTTTGATTTTTTTGTTTGTTTGTTTGTTTAAGGCAAGATCTCTCTGTATAGACCAAGCTGGCCTCAAACTCACAGAGATTCTCCTGCCTCTCTCTCTACCAAACCCTGAGATTAATGACATGTACCATTAAGACCAGCATAGTAAATGTAATTTAAATTTTGTTTCAATCTAAACAGGGCAGGGGAGATAGCTAGCAAGGAAAGCACTTACTACACGAACATGAGGTTTAGAGTTCAGATCTCAGCACTCACAAGTGCCTGGTGGGCGTGACTGTGGCAACCTGTGGGAGACAGGGAAACACGGGAATGAACTGGGTAGCAAGACTAGCCATATTGGCAAGTTCTAGGTTTGACTGAGAGGTTCTGCTTCAAAGAATCAGGTCGATAGCAACTGAGGAATCCTCTTCATGTTGGCTTTGGGTCTTCACATGTAAGCAAGTGCACACATTTGCTCTCATACCTATGTACATACATGTGTAAACACACACAGAAACATATATACACCACACAGAGACATGCAGAAAAAATTTGAATGTATTTTATTGCTTGTTCATTTATTATAGTTTTGCTATAGACAATTGAACACTTCATCACCAGCAATCTTGGCCTGTGGATGTGAAGAGGTTGGGGAAGAGCAGGCAACCACCGAGATGGGGTCTGAGACAGAGTGGGGATTCTTTGTTTTGTTTTCTTAAGATTAAAAATCCGATGTAGGGGCTGGAGAGAGATAGTTTTAAGAGGGAAGGACAAAGTTACTGGAGAAAGGAGTTTATTAATAGAATAAGGGCCTTACTTTAATTAGAATTAGGGAAGTTTGGGGCTCATAGAATTGAAAGTCGTGGTGTGTGTGTGTGTGTGTGTGTGTGTGTGTGTGTATGCCATGAAACATATATAGAGGTCAGAGAACAGTCTTGAGTGTTTCACATACAGAGGTCAGAGGAGAGTCCTGAGTGTTGGTCCTTGACTTCCATCTTGTTTGGGATTGGGTCTCTTGCTAACCAGGATAGCTCAGGAGCACGAAGGGATTCTCTGGTCTAGGCCTCCCATCTCTCTGTAACTGCACTGAGATTACAAACCCTGCTACTGGCTTTATGTGGGTTCAGGGTTCTGAACTTGGGTCCTAGCATCTGTACAGCAAGTTTTTACCCACTGAGCCATGTCCTCAGTCTAACGTTTCAAAACTCATCTTGCCAGTCTCTCTCTCTGTATTTCCTGAAATCAATTGGCTCTCCTTAGACTGGCATTTAACACTGCTTGGTAGACAATGATGAAATTTACACTGATCAAATAGCAAGGATCCCAAATAAAACAAGGCAAAGAATTCTGTTCTCTGGGGCCCATGTCCACCTTTGACACACACTTCCGATTTCTTTGAGACATGGTCCGACTTGGACTAGAAGAAGCAAAGGCACATTATTAATAAACCAAGGCAGGAGAGGGACTTAGGAAAGGGGACTAGAGAAAAACAATGCCGGACATGGTGGCTTACACTGTGATCTGAGCATTCAGGCTCAGGAAGGGGACTCATGGGGATCCCAGGAGTGAGGCCAGTCTGGAGTACATAACAAAATACTACCTCAAAAGTCAAAAACAGAATGGATCTGGATAGAGGTCTCAGTCATTGAGAGCATTGGCTGCTCTTTCAAAGGACCAGGGTTTGATTCCCAGCACCTAGATGGCAGTTTACCATCACCTGTTACTCCAGCTCTAGGGGATCAGTTGCCTCCTTCTGACCTCCACGGGTACCAGGAATACACATGGTACACAGAAATACATGCGTCCATGGCACCTAGACACGTAAAGTACTTTTTAAGAATTTAGTCAAAAAAAAAAAAAAAAGAAAGAAAGAAAAAGACAGGAAGAGCAGGGGAAAAAGAAGCAAAGAAGGAATGGGAAGGGAGGGGTTCCTTCTTCACCGCTGTGGTTGGTAGGGGCATCATCCAATCCATCAGTGTCCAAACAGAACAAAGAGGCAGAAGGGTGATTGCTTTCTCGGGAACTAGGGTTCCCTTCTGCTGCAGGAATCCCCCTAGTCTTTAGGTCTTCATATCTTTGGATTACAGCTGTTTCTCTGGTTTGCAGGCAGCTGGTCATGGGGTTTCTTGGTCTCCATAATCACATGGGCCAACTCACATGATAAATATATTAATTTTGTATTTTCCTTTTGGATACATTTTTCTGGAGGGCACTAATACAACTTATCTTGAAAGAGATATAAATGAGTTAAAGATAGATGAAATCTAGAAAGATTTGAGTTTGTTCTAGAGAGGTAAAGGCATCTAGGAAAATTGGACCGTTCACAGCTATATCCTTTGGATTTTTGCTGTTTTGTTTTTGCTTGTTTTGGTTTTTTTTTCCCATCAAGTAAAAAACAGGGCCTTTTGCTGAGAGTGTATAGCCGTGGATAAAAAGCAGGAGGCTTGGGAAAGTGGCGCAGGGTGCAGAGGGACTCACAAGAGCAAATACAAGGATTTTCTGTACACCAAGGTGGGAAGGGAGGAAGAACACAGGAGCAGATACAAGGACTGTCTGTATACCAAGGTGGGAGATAAAAATATTCTACCCATATTCTTCTCAAGGCACATTCAATTCAAATACGTTATCCATCAAATTTTGCACTGATGGAAGGTATGGCACTCTCCTCCAAGCTTCCTGGCACTGGCCACCACTCCTTATAGTTTGTGTCATGGTTGTACAGTGAGGATCATCCTGCTAGCCACCTCACTCAGTGTCAAGTCCAGGAACTGATTATCTGAGGTTCCTGAGTTTGGGAAAGCAAGCAGCAGAACTTGGGGTAGAGACTTATTCTAAACGCACCGGAATACATTTGTCTTCTGAGGTTAAATAGCAAAAGTTCTGATAGTAAATTTGTTAGTAATACAGTTTTGTGTGTGTGTGTGTGTGTGTGTGTGTGTGTGTGTGTGTGTGTGTGCACATGCACAGGTGTGCGTGCATACCTGTGCCCGCCCCTGGGTACAAATATGCCTGTTAAACTGTCTGCTGTATTATACTCCCCTGAGGGAAGATCTCTTTTCTGAGTAAGTTTCACATCTCCACAGGCCCTAAAGGTGCCTTTTCATGGGTTGTGTGCCTAGTGTTTAATGAATGAATATGTAATCCCAGCTTGAGACAGAAGGGTAAGGCCAGTCTGGGCTACAAAATGAGTACCAGGCTAGCCAGGACAATGTAGCAAGGCCCTCTCTCAAAACAAAGCATCCCCAAAACAATAGAAATATTTCACTCCTTCCTTTCTCCATTTTCCTTGGTTTTAACTAACCTTTTTGGAAATTAATTCAGGAACTCAAAAGAGAAGCTAAAAGAATAATTGGGATCACTTCTAACCATAATAGTAATCACCTACCCTTTCTTTCTCCTTTTCTACCCTTCATTTTGGAGAAAACCTGACTCCATCTCAGGAAATGGGTGCTGTGGAGTGTATAACACGTTCTGGCTCTGAGTCAAATGGGCATTGCAAGAGCATGTGAAAGTGGCTTTGCTCGCCACACGAAAGCATTCATTTAAGCAGCACACGGTTTCGATCTCTTATTACCTTTTGGAAGGGTAAAGCATTAGGGGACGTAAAGGTATCATTACTGCAGGAAAACTGCTGACTAAGGAATGCCTGAGTGGTAAACAGCTCCTAGAAACTGCCCTGGTGAGCGGGAGATAAGGCTCGTTGTTCATTGAACCTGCACCCGATCGTACACGCCTTGATTAAAAAGGAACAGTAATGACATGTAACCTTGAACAAACACTTACAGCTCTGCCACTTGTTCTTCATATGTAACTGTATCTTTAGACAAGGTGGCAGCACCTCCGTTCCAACAGAAAGATTAAGAGATTTCTGGAGACGTTTGCAAAGCCTTTGTTTCTGCGTGTTTGTGTTTAATTCTGCTGACATTAACACAGAGTCGGTGTCTAATAAATATTCATCGAAGGAGTGGGTGAGTAGAGACAGACTCCACTGGTAAGGATTAATAAAAACATTTTCCCAGGAAGAGGCAGAGAAATAATGTCTCTAGAATGTCTTTTTCAAGCACCCAAGCACTGTGTTAATCAGTTGGGGGTTTGGAGAAAAAGAAAAAAACCACACACCTCCTAAGATGGACTCAGGATGGAGGTTAGCAAGACAAAAGTAGGTGCAGCCGTATTCAAAGCACCTGTGGATTCTACTTCTGGTGACGAACAACACACCAGCAGACAAGAACACTGGATTTAATTTTCTATGGGCTACTCATTAGCTGTAGTAATAGGAGCGGCGGGGCTGCGTCCCCAGCACCCGGCCGCCCGCATGGCTAGCTTATGCCCTGAAATAATTACATGGAAACTGTATTTTTTTAAACACTGCTTGGCCCATTAGTTCTAGCCTCTTATTGGCTAATTCTCACATCTTTGATTAACCCATTTTTAATAATCTGTGTAGCACCAGGAGCTGGTGGCTTACCAGGGAGGATCTTAACCTGCATCTGTGTCCAGCGGGAGAATCATGGCGACTGTCTGACTCGGCTTCTTTTTCCCAGCATTTTGTTCTGTCTACTCTGCCTACCTAATTTTCTGTCCTATCAGGCCAAGCAGTTTTCTTTATTAGTTAACCGATAAAAGCAACAGATAAGATACAAGACCCACCTCCATCAATTAGCTGTGGGTCTTGATGTGTCATATGGCTCAGGGTCTATTTTCCCAATTGGAAAGTAATTTCTGACAATTACAGACGTGGCATAGTTTGGACCTTAAGTGCTCCAAAAGGCCTGTGAACACTTTTAACAAGTGGTACCCACTGAGAGGTCTTCTACTAATTGGGACTATGCCCTCAAGAGGATAATGGGAATCCTGCCCACTGCCCTCTCTCTTTCCTACCCATGGAGTCAATACTATGCCACAGGCTTATACTGTAATGCACCACTACAGGCCCAAAGATAGTAACTTCAAAAAGTAAGTCAAATAAAGCTTTGAGCTTTTGAAACTTTTCTTACATGGATGGATGGATGGATGGATGGATGGATGGATGGATGGATGGACGGACGGACGGATTGCAAGTGTGTGAATACCAAATGCATAGTGCATGTGTGAAGGATAGTGGACAATTTCCAGGAATCAGTTCTCTCTTTCCATCATGCAGGTCCTGGGGATCAAACTTAGGTCATCAGGCTTGGCAGCAAGCACATTTACCCCTTGAGATAGTTTGTCATCCCCCATAAACTTTTGCTATTTATAAGCTAATTATCTCTGATAGTCTGTTACTGTAATGGAAAACTAACATGATGCCAATACATATAGGGTAGAGCCCAGCACATTCATCTCCTCAATGAACATGTATGAGTCAGGTACTAGGAACACAAGAACAGAAAAGACACCAGGTCTTGGAGAACTTAGAGTTACATGGGAAATAAATATAAATATAAATAAATGAACACTGAGGCTATTATGGACGGCATTTTAGAGACGAGGAAGAAGGTCCAATTGGACTGGTTAACTCAAGGAGGCTATTTTATTTCGAGAAGCAGCGATCGAGCTGAGATTTGGAAAGGAAAGAAATGGGAAGTTCATTGCAGACCACCCAGCAACATGCGCAGAGGTAGACTGGCATGAAGCGGCTGACTATTTAGGGAACTACAGTTGGCTGGAGCAAAGGTCAAGTGTGGGAGAGAAGCAGGAGATGGCAGGGGAGGCAGGCGGAGGCCAGATCTTGAACAGTGTTGGGTGCTAGAAAGTAAACGCCACCACGAAAGGCGTGGGGAGCCCTGCAGAGTTTTATGGAGGGGCAGTCAAAGATAGATTCACATTTATGGACAACACTATGACCGCAAGGTGGCTGAATAACTTAGGGGATGTGGCCTGGATGTAGGAGGCCCAGGGTGAGGCCGCTAGAGTAATCTAGGTTTGTTGTTGTTGTTTTCCTTTTTTTTTTTTTTTTTTTGTTTTGTTTTAAAGACAGAAACTGGGCTAAAGTAACAGGATGGGAAGAAAGATTCAAAGCAGGTCTAGCAGAGTGCAGGGCAGACAGTGAAGAAACAGGAAGTGTCCAGAAAGGTCTCTAGCCAGCTAGGTGGGTGGCTAGCATTCATCAGGACTGAGAAGTCACAGGCAGAGCAGAGCTGGGGTGGGAATGGGCATATGAACAAAGTGCTTCTGGGTAGTGGGGTTCATTTTTAGCGTCAGTGAGTTGTCTGTGCAGGCATCCAGGATACCCTTGGCTATGTGACTCTTAACATGAGGTGTGGACAAGACTTATCGTCTTCTAATACATATTGTCTTTGATTCAATGGATTCAATCCCCTTCCCTCTTCTTTTAGTTTTCCTTGCTCACTTGCTCCTCCTCCCTATCCCCCCACTCCATCTTTGGTTTGTTTTTCTTGCTTGTTGAGTACATGGACATAAAAAACTACATATCCCAACTTCACCTGCAACCGGGCACGGTCATATGACTAAGATGTGTTCTAGACAATAAAAGCAAATGGACATTCATGTGGGAAGTTCTACAACCTCCTCTAAGGTTTTGTCCTCATGGAGCCTACACCCTTTTCTTTGGTTCTTTCTCGCCATCATTTCCTTGCCTGGAAGACAGTTGCTGCTGTCTCAAACACTAAGGCTGAGACAACTTAAAGAGGATGGGGTTGTCTCCTGGCTCTGCCGGAAGGAAGCAGCCGTATGGGCCAGTCAACAGCACCTGCGGGAACTGCGGGCGCATAATGTCTAAGGCTATATACAGATGCCCAGGGACTTGTCTCTGACCCAGTGGACTTTCTGAACTAAATTTACAAAGTTACACTTATTTCTTTTGTGCTGTATGCATGCAGCTCATGAGCTTTCAAGACTTGGTTCTTTACCAGTGAACTCTCTCTCTGGCCCTGCTGTGAATACTTTCGTGAGAAAGAAAAGAATTCAAGTCTAACCTTTTGTTTAAATTTTTTTTTTCATTTTTGATAACTCCAAGGACTGAACCCAACCTACACGTGTAAGGCTCTATCTGCATTGACAATCCTTTCTGAGCTCTTATTTTGAGACAAGAGCTAAATTGCCCAGGCTGGCCTTAAACTCACTCTGTAGCTCAGCTGGGCTGGTCATCCATCCTGCCTCAGACTCCCCAGGAGTTAGGAATACAGAGTTGTGCCACACTAAACAAGACCTGCTTAAGATTTTTTTGAACCACCAAAATTCTAGCAGATTCTCAGCTGTAGCAAAATCTAATCCTAAATTATCACACAATGCATGGGAAGAAATAAAAGTCACCAAAAAGGTCCGGGTTACCCAGGGACCGTATGTAGAGACAAGGAAAGGAGAAGAACCAACAGAGCAGAGAAGGCAGGAGTCTAAGCGCCCACCTGTATTTCTTCCAGCTGCTTCAGAAGGGTTTTTGTTTTTCTAATATGAAACAAGAATGTCTTCCTACTCACCAAACAGTTAGATCAGTGCCCGCTGCCACAGGCTTCCTAACTCCACATGGGAAGGAACACGGCTGAGTGTCAAGTGAGGAAAGCAACTGCAATGATTTTCATGGCTTTATTAAGATACATGTCACAGACCATATAATCCAGTGTTTTCTTTCACCGTTGTCGTGGGGCCATTCAACAGTCCCCACAGTCTCCTTCTGATGCAGTTTTTGTCCTGCCAAAAGAAATGACATTCAGTGTCCATTAGCAGTGACTGCTATTCCACAGTAATGACCCTCTAACTGTTGTCATCGTGAGTTCTCTGTGACTTACAAGCGAGCCAATGTCACTTTCCCATAGGCATCCCCCGAGTGCTCCTTAAGTGACAAGGACAGTGGGAGAACAACACTGTGCTCTTTCCAAATTCTCCACTCAGAAGCAATTTCAGACATTTCAAGAATGCCTGTTTGACCCTGACCCAGATTCCCCAATTGTTAACATTTTACGACATCTTTTTGCTTATTTGTGTGCATTGTTTTCCTGAGCAATTTGGGAGGAATTTACAGGCATAATGTCCTGTTATCCCCCAATACGTTAATACACACAGGAACATTCTCCTCATAATTACAATGCAAACATCGATACTATCTAATTCACAGTCCACATTACGTTTTTCCCTAAGTCCCTCAATAGTATCTTTTATGGGTACACGATTCAATCCAGGACCACACAGTGCATTTAGCTGTAATGTCTCTCTCATCTCCTTTGCTCTGTGAGTCTGTCAGCCTTCCCTTGTCCTGCATGTCACTGGCATTTTCAAGGAATGAGGCCATTAATTCTGTAGGTGTGCCTCATTTTGGGGTTACCTGCTGTTTTCTGGTGACTGGTCTGAGGCCATGCATTTGGGTCTTGTTTTGTCTTCTCATTAGATCCTGCCAGAGCTACATGATGGTGATTTTGTACTGATGCTGTTGGACATGGCCGCCTAGCTAGGGTGCTGTCTGCCAAGTTTCTCTTCAGAAAAGTTAATTAGTAAGCATTTTGCACTTATTAATAAGGTAATAATAATCATGGTGTAAATATACTGTTTCTCAATAAATTTCCCTCTGCTGAGTTTTAATATATTGAGGATTCTTGCCTGGACTAATTAATTAATGGCAATTTTCTAATCCTATCATAAGGAGCATCCTTCTGTCTCTACTTGTAATTTAAGTTATAGAGTCTCCAACAGTAACAGGCGAGCCACTTCTTAACACGTTTACTTACTTGCCTGGTTCCCCTATAACCAATTTCCTGACTGCACCACCTGAACCCACTCAGGCCTAGGGAAGGGCAGATAGGTAGTGCAGGGTGGAGAAACGAGGCACAGCACAGTGTCACCAGAGACATAAATCGTCTGTGCTGAAGACGGACCTTTCTTCCATGGAGCTCCAAGCACCTCCACTTGTGATCTCACATTTGTTATGCCCAGAGAGATGTCATCGAATCCCAGAAAGGAGAGAGTGACTATCCTCAAGTGCTCTTTGTGACTGACTGGCTTCAGGATGATAGCGAGAGCTTTCGAAGCCCAAACATGGCGAGACAGTCACATTGCATGCACACTTTCTCATCCGCTAAAACATGTGAATGGCTAGACATGCTGAATCGCACATTGCTTACAGGCATGAGATGTTTTCAGTTGGATTAACACCTTAAAAACCTAGGAGCCGCCCCCCCCACCAAGTGGGGAACAATTTTAAAATCCACTCAGAGACAATACCAGGTGATTTTTGCACCCTCGCTAACTCCCTTTCTGTTGCTGTTGAGGAGAGGAAGGGTGGGGTTCTACAGGATTTCTACACAAACACAGGATTTCTACATCTACTATGGAATGGCACTGTCTAGGCTGGGGTGGTGGGGAGGCAAGCCAAGAGAAATTGGGGGATTGGAATGCATTTGAATGATGTCTCTGGACAAAGAGAAAAAAGACAAAAAAAAAAAAGTCCTCTTTGGTTTCTGGTTTAAAACACAAAAAATGTGTGAAGGGAGGAGTGACTCTCTCTCTCTCTCCCTCCCCTCCCCCCTCTTTGCTACTGCAGTTCTTGGGCTGCTTAAGCATTAATAACGTTCCAAAAATGCAACAGATTTTGTTTCTGCTGCTACCGCGTATGCCAGGCATCTGGGGTGAGATGAGGGAAATGGGAACTCGAAAGCCTTAGAAACTGATTATCACAGAAGCCCCTGGTAGCAAAGTCGGTCTCTTTTCCCGCATCAATTACAAAGGTTTAGAAATTAAGGGGCGGGGGGAGTGTAAGACAGGAAAGAAGTATCTCTGGTTACTGCGTACCACTGTCCCCACGTTGTTTCTGGACATTGCCAAGTCAGATTTGTGAAAATGAAGCCCCATTTGTAGGGCAATGTATATGCAATGTGACCAGAGAGCATGGAGGTTTTCTCTAATTCTGCCAATTGGCTTAAACATTCAAAGGAGTAGAATCTGTTTCTAAGTGGCCACCCAATGAGCCTATATATAATTCCAAGGACAGTGTGGTCCTTGGGAGCATTTTGGAAATATCTTTGGAATTAACTTCAGAGTCAATGAACTGCCTTTAATTTTAGGCTTGTGACTATAGCAACCATTTTTCCCCTACCCAAACTAGGTTTGCCAACCCTTTATTATCCACTTTTATACCCCTAATTTGACTTTAAAAGATTTTAGA
Organism: Microtus ochrogaster; assembly: GCF_000317375.1. NCBI lineage: Eukaryota > Metazoa > Chordata > Mammalia > Rodentia > Cricetidae > Microtus > Microtus ochrogaster. The sequence goes on from NW_004949095.1 coordinate 4,471,314, forward strand.
TTTTTTTTTTTAATCACTCTTGAAAATCTCTTAATGCAACTCAAAGGGACATGTCATTAGTGATTATTAGGACACTAATAACTACTCACTGAGCTACCTGGGAGGTGCAGACACTGCATTTATTTTCACTTACTGTATTCTCTCTTTCTCTTCTCCTTGAGACACAGTCTTAGATAGCCCGGGCTGGACTGGCGTGTGCTACATAGTTAAGGATGGCTTCAAATTTTTATCCTCCTACTCCACATCCAGTGCATGCAGCATGCACCATTGTGCCCAGTTTTATGTGGTGCTGGAGCTCAAATCCAGGGTTTTCCGCAGGCTAGGATTGCACTCTGCCAGCTCAGCTTCTTCTCCAGCCCACTTTTTCTCATTTTCCCAATAAGGACACCGAGGCTCAGAAAGACATTAAACAGTTGGGTCAAGGTGACAAGAGCAAACAGACAAAGCCCAACTTGCCACAAGTCACCTGTTTCCAAAATGCAGGTTTTATTTTCTGGGTCACCCTAATGAGAACCCCACAATTGTTTTTTGAGTAATAACATTAACCCCAGAACTATGCCCTTGCTCGCCTACTGTGCCAACAAGGCCATTTCAAGGCCCGGTGCTTTATTTACTGCGTACATTCCTGCTCTGTTTGCTTAAAACCTGCCCCGTTATTGTGTTGGCCCCATCTCCTATTTTATTTCGCAGGGAATATGCTTACAACTGAAATCTCATGGAAAGTTACCCATGAGTGAACACAGCAAGTGTTAATATTGCCGTTTAAAACAATGATTCGCAGGATGGAGGTGGAGGGGGTGGGTGTTCATCCACGTGCGCATGCTCCAGAATCCCAAGGCGGTAAGGGAGGGTGGCTCCGGGCCTGGTAGAAACACAAAGCAGTGCTTTCCTTCTGCGCCTTTGTGCTCCGTGATAATTTCCATTGAATTCCGGAGCGTGAAAAGACGGCCTAAGATGTTTGAAAGTTTATCAAACAGTACGGGGTGTTTGAAAGCATGTAAAATACAATATTCTTGCATAATTGGCTTTGTGTTCTACACGTCTTTGCTTCAGTACAGGAAGACTCCAGCGGTAAAAGCTGGAAGTATCAAGGTTGAAGAAAACGTCCTGTGATGCCCATTGTTTAATAATTCAATGCAAACCTTCCTTATTATGTCTCTAAAAAGGTTTTTTCTTTCTTTTTCTTTTTTTAATCGTTGTTCCATGAGGAGAGCTGGGGAAAGAAGCTGCTGCCTCTGGGCACAGACTCGGAGACTCAGCATGAAGAAGCTGCAGGAGCCGCGCACACCAAACCTGCCTGCAACTCAGCCTGTGAGACACACTTAGACCCAGTGCTCCAGCGCGTCTGCTCGGCACACAGTCGTCAACAACAGGATTTCTGAGCAGATTGACAGCTGCTGTGTAAACAGCCAGGTGTTAGAAACCGCTCCATTTGCACTCGTCTATTGTTTGCTCAAGGAATTCGAGTGTGTGTCCTTGCGCCTGACACAGGTCAAGGCGAGGCGTGTTGGAATAGTGAAACGCTACATTTAAAAAGCCCTGAACAAATGCCAACGGTGCTTCAGGCCCGTCCTCGTTTAGTCAAATGTTTCTAACCCCGTTTTCTTTCACCGTCTTCTCCTTTTCAATTATTCATGACTTGACGGTAGGATCCGTAGGCTTCAGGGACCACATCTGTTTGATTCAGCAGTGTGCGCTCAGCAGACAGCACAGTGTATGTGGTCCAGGGCTGGTATCCGTGGCTCAAGAAGCCGAAAGCTCCGTTGGATTTGGCTCCGAGCCAGTCTTTGCCTGGGGCTCCTCCTAATTCATCAGGTAGAGTTACTAAAATCGGGAAGGGCCACCACCTGAGGCCCTTCTGAAACCCGTTTGGGAAGCAGAGCTCTTTGGGCAATTGCTACTTCTCTCCTTGCCGTGTGGGGAGAAATCGGCACTTTGAGACATCACCGTGGAAGGGTTTTCATGTCACTGCTTTGGGAATGTAAAAAGGGAGCTGTTTGGGGGATTGATTCCAGTGGCGAGATGTCTGGAGCTTGGTCTCACCACCACCACCATCACTGAGGCAGAGGCCAGGGAGGGGTGGAGCCCTACATAGCAGCCAAAACCACCAGTATGGCCTGCAGGGATAGTTCTTCAGAGTCCCTGATCCATGCCAGAGAGACCAGCTCACTGGCACAGGCTTGAGAGGAGGCGACACTTGCCCTGGAAATAAATGTTCCCAGGGCAGAGGAACAGGTAAATGGAATCCCAAAGCTGAAGGTGGGCTGGAGCTGGGGGTGGAGGGACAGAGCCTAAAGACTCAGGAGACACAGTACCATATGGACAAGGAAACCCTCTGGCCAGCCCCCTCCATGTCACCATTCTGATGTAGAAAGTGTGTGTTAGCCATATTTTCTGGGGTGTAAAATGCCATACTATTAGGGAGGATATTGGAAGGATGGAAGTCAAGCTTAACTGAGAACACAGCAAGGAAGGTGATTCCCATTAGAACATGCAAGTCAAGTCACCCAAGGAGCCACAATTCGTCCCTTGAGATCTCCATTGCATTGGTCTGGAGGGCAGCCCAAAAAAAGCACTGGTAATTTAAAAACAAAAACCAAAAACTTCTCAAGTGATTCTAGCATCAGCTAAGGGTGAGAAACACTGTGAACGGGGGTCAAGCAAGGATGGGAATCAAGCTGGGGAAGTTGTTAATCCACTTAGTTCCTTGTCTCATGGATCACCCTCACCTGCTGGCTCAGCTCATCCCAGGCACCAGGATCTTGTCCTAGCCTATTTCTAGCTCAGAGAAATTTGAGGATGCTGATTTTAGTAGCTCAGATAACTCAGCTAATTGAGATAGCCTCCTCTGCACTTGCCTTCTGAAAACACGGCCATGCCCTGAATGAGTTGACGTCTAAAAGCTATGCATTTTAAGCAGGATTTAGGGGCGTAACACGGTGCTTTAACTTTTGACTGGGATTACCGACCTCAAATAAAAATACGAGATGCTTGGTTAAATTTTATTTGTAAATAATCAATTGATAAGTTTATAGTGCATTATATGAAATATTTAGGACCTACTTATACTAAAATGTACTTGTTTATCTGAAATTCAAACCCACAGAGCATCTGTAGTTCTCCTATAATCTTTGGGCCTAAATACTGAGTTCAAATTTAAAAGAATATGACAGTGTTTTATGTGTGTGTGTGTGTGTGTGTGTGTGTTGGAAATGAAAGAATTACATTACTGGGTGTGAGTTGGGTGGATGTAATTTCTCAGCTGTCTATAGATGTTCAAGTTGACACTTTACCTACATTGTGCCCCTTGCACTCTCAAACATGTTCGGTTTGAGCAAGTACTTGGCTAGTACCCTAGAAATTTCTGGTTTTTATGCTGGAAGCTTGAAGTACCAAAATGTGGATCCCTGAGGTGCTAACACACAGGATGAGGTAGACACCGGTCATCTAGGATCCCAGAGGAGACTGGATGGCAAATCTTTTCGTTGTCTTGAGCATGTGCCATACACTGATGGGCGTGGAAAGCCCCGGAAACTTTCATTCTGTTTTGGGTTGGGGAACTTCTCCTTGCCTACCAGGTCTTAGAATTAAGGAACACAGCAGGGAAACTGGTGGTATCTGCCTCAGACTGATGACGTTCATCTTCCTGGGAAGGGCCATTTGGAGACAGGAAGACAGGAAAGAGAATGTGACCTTGATTTCCTTTGGGAGCTGGGGAGCTAGTTTTTCGCTAGAGGAAGACACTCAGTGCTGAGCCGACTCTGCTCTTTGTACCAGTCTGTCACTGTGTGTCCCTCTCACTGGAGTGGCCTGACCATATGTCCCACTTCAGGCCGCTGAGAAAGCTCAGCCCTGATTCATGTTGGTTCATCTGCATCACTGTGTGCAAACCCCATCCTCCTGGGTACCTTCACTGTCTACTCAACGTCCGATGCCAGCCTCAGTTGACCCTTCGCATTGCTTACCAGCCTTTCTTCTCTGGGCTTTGACCATCTCCTTCCACCAACTCTTCTGTGTAGTAATAGGAGCGGTGGGGCCGCGTCCCCAGCACCCCAGCCGCACCCCGGCCGCCTGGCTAGCTTATGCCCAGAAATAATTACACGGACACTGTATTCTTTTAAGCACTGCTTGGCCCATTTCTATCTAGCCTCTTTTAGGCTAACTCTTGCACCTTGCTAGCCTATCTCTAATAATCTGCTGTAGCCCACAGGTGGCTTACCAGGGAGATTCTAGCCTACGTCCATCCTGGGTCGGAGCTTCATCGTGTGTGCCTCAGAGAGCAGAGCTCTCGCCTCTGCCCGCAAGAGTGGAGCATCGTGTCTCTCTGAGGCCTCTGCCCCCGA
>NW_004949095.1:4486871-4487827 GCF_000317375.1 Microtus ochrogaster
GGCCGCTTTTTTAAAGGGAGAGAGACCACGCCCCAATGGGCGGGTATCTCAGCGGCTATAGGCTGGAGGAGCGGAAGGACCTCCCGCAACACACTATCCTAGTTCCTGTGTGATAGATACCTCAGGACTCCATCCCTGAGACCCTCAGCACTCAGGTTCTCTTCCATTTACCTAGCTGGGAGTCACATTCTATGGAAGGATGAAGTCACAGTATAGCCGTGGTCCTCAAGTGTCTTAGATCTTGCCAGCTGTAGGGCATGATTCATAGTCACAGTGCTTTGCCCAGTCAGTGCACCTGCCTCCTGGAAACAAAAGAAGAACTCTGTGAGTCCTGGTCCTTAAAGGCCAGTCTCCAAACCTACTGGCCTCCAAAGGGTCAGGCAGCCTCGCTGCCATGCTTACTGCGGAAGTTGATCTTTGTGTTCACCCCTGGGCAGTGTAGGAAGGCCAGGGAGGAGAGAAGAACCCTAATTCAGAAAATGCTAACTCTTATGGTTATGCCCACGTGCTGGCTGATCTTTTACTTATTAGAATGGTTTGTGATTTTATCCTCCCTCTTGCTTTGGAGGGACATACAGCTTCTTACACATCAGGGTAGGCAGAGAAGGGCTTCTCAGACAACCCCAGTAAGGCTGAGTATCCAGTCATACCATATGGCCCGTGCAGAGCCCTTGCTCTGAGCTGTCGGACAGTTCAACTCAGAATTGTCTGGATCTCTATGAGTCTCTTGTTCTCCAAATCCCTGCTGTGTGCTCCACCTACCTCCTGTAACACCACCTGCTACCCTGGCTGGGGTGTCCTGACAACAAAAACCAAGGCCCCAGGCTCCACTCCAGCCTCAGTGACCAAGCAGACTCCCCCGCATGGCCCTACTGACTCCCCAGCGTGGCCCTACTGACTCCCCAGCGTGGCTCTACTGACTCCCCAGCGTGGCTCTACTGACTCCCCAGCGTGGC
>NW_004949095.1:4487950-4515100 GCF_000317375.1 Microtus ochrogaster
CCCCAGCGTGGCTCTACTGACTCCCCAGCGTGGCTCTAGTGACGCCCCAGCGTGGCTCTACTGACGCCCCAGCGTGGCTCTACTGACACCCCAGCGTGGCTCTACTTGCCCTATCTGCAGCTGGGATTGTCACTGTGCACTTGGTCTTCACTGAGGTTTAGGTTTGGTTTTTCCAAATATCCCTCATGTGGATGTGTTCTAAGCTCCCGATCAGCAGTGTGCTGGGAAAGAAAACAACGGAAGGAGAAGTGGGGGACAGGAACAAAAGGGGCAGAACGAGAGGGAAGAAGGGAGGAAGAGGAGGAGGAAAGAGGAAAAGGAGGGAGAAGGGGAGAAGAGGGGGAGAAAACAACAAACATGGCCGAAAAGAAGAAAAGCAACCAGAAAGAGGTGCCGGGGAGAGCAGGGCAAATATGCCAGAAGACCTAGACACCGAGAACCTTCTGTGCACCTCTTCTTGTTATCATTAATTCACTGAGGTTGGAACACAGTGACTCAAACCCCATTGTGGCACCAGAAATAGAGAAGCCAATACAGATTTCCTCTATCCGAAGATGACTCACACCAGTGTACTGTTTAAAACACGGCACAATGTTCTTGCAAAGCTGAGCTGGGTTAAGCAGATATCTAATATAATTTAATTTACCGAAAGTGCTAATGAACACACTTTTAAAAAGGTGATTAACCACGTGTAACCTAGATACCAACTTACCTCATTGGAAAGTAAAGTCACATCTGGCAAAATAAGAATATAGTACATTTAGTGAGAAAACAATGTTCTTTCTGTTCATTTAGCCAGTAAAGATGCAGGTTATTCAAAAGTATCCTAAAGTATGCCAAACACATAGAGCTATTTAAAAACAAAAATGTTTTCATCTGTTTGAGGGTCAGGGTAGGAAGTTATCTTTAGTCTTTCCAGACTCTGCGTTGTATCCTAATATCTGAATGCCGGGTACCTGTACATGTACTGCAACACTGTTGGAGGAATGTCTGAACCTGGCCCATGACCGCCTCTGCACAGTCCAGATAGGTGAGGCTGAGAGGGATGTGGTAATCATGGTTGCCTTGGAAACGCCAGTGTCGTTAATATTGGCAACTCCCTGCAGCCGTACAGTGTTTGTTTCTGTTTATTATTCTAATCTAGAGGGATGACTCAAAACACTCTAGTCTCTCTGTCACAATCGCCATCGCTCCTTGGGTCAGGAAGCCAGGGTGACAAGCCCACCATTGCCTAGCATATCTACTCCGGTCAAACAACCATATGAGGGTTCTGGGACCTTTGGGGCTTACTGTAGGATGCACTTGGGTTAAAATGTCACTCTGCCATTTACTGTATGGCCCGTTTAATCTCCCTGGTGGGTTTTGGTTCTTTGGGGATAAGCATCAGCCAGAGTCGATCTGATTCCTAATGCTGCCAGAACAGGTTGGCGTGTTAGCTGGAACAACAGAAACGTATTCTCTCATAGTTCTAGAGCTTGGAAGGCCAAATTTAAAGTATTGGCAGCGCTATTCTCCCTCCAAAGGCTCTGGGAAAGAGGCCTCTTGACACCTTCCAGTTGCTGGATTCCTGTATGGCTATATAGTGCCAGTCTTCGGCCCCATCTTCATATGGCTGCTTACCCTGCGTGTCTATTCTTTGTAAGGACATTTCTACTGGATCTGAGTTCCATCTTAATCCAGCACAATCTTTTCTCAACTCTTTATATCTGCAAAAATCCTACTTCAAATAGGTCACATTCTGAGGCTTCAGGAAACAGGATTTGGGAGACACATATTCAATATACAACAGAGCCATTGTCTCATAATGAAAGTTTTGTTTTCTCCATTTTTCTGATGTTACAGACAACCTAGGAACTGGTGCAGATCATCTGTGGGAGGCTTGAAGAGAAATTAGGAAGCATCGTTTGGTGCAGTGTTGTAGTCTTCACAATGCCCAACCTCACCCTCACCCAAGGGGCTGTGGGCTTTTAAATCGGCTTCGATGTGGAACTGACTGAGGGAGCGTATATAATCAGTTCTAGGAAACCAACACTAAAGAAATGTAGCGCACACCTGAGAAACATTGAAACTGAATTTTTACAAAAATCTAGCAGCTTGCAAAATTTTCCTGTATATTTAACAATGGTCCTGTTAATTGTCCATGTTGGTATGAAAAATATATACATAGTCATTTTTAACAGTGTAATAATTAAAAATACAACAACAAAGAAAAATGAAAAATAATTGAAACAGATAAATCAAAAAGGCCATAGCTTTGGTCTACCAGGCTCTCTCATTCTCTACTACCCTGGGCTCCTCATTGCATTTTCCTTTATCCTGTTCAAAATCTGGATTAAGGAGTATACCAGCTGGGTAGATGCCCAGAGCATCAATTAATAAGTAGGCTGTAAAACATCAATAGAATACATTGCTTATACAGTATCAATTAATGCAGGTCTTCACGGGAGAATTTTTTATATGACTGGCTAAAAGGAAATGCATTTGTGTTCTCATCAAACAAGATAGCATCCTCAACTGGGAACTTAAAAATATTTTTCTCCCACTAAATAAATATTCAATAAATATTTAAAGAGCATTGATCTGAAGAGAAACTAACTTCCTAGGTTTCCTGACCTGTCTGGATCCAGCCCTGCCTACCTGTTCTTGTGCAATCCTGCTTCTCAACTGGTTTTCCCCCTGTCTCGGGTATTCCCAAACTTGTCAGCAGCCTCCTCTTCATGTGATGTTCTGGTTGATACTCATGGGACAATTAAAGGAACAGGCCAGAGATGATTGGCTGAGATGAGTTCACTAGTACATCCTTTCTTCCAGCAGGAAAACGGTACCTCTTTTAGAGGGCCACAAAGCGACTGGTAAACTTTCTTACATTATCTTGTGGCACTCAGATAGCACACCTACTAAAAAGGCATTAGGTAGGATTTCACGATTGTTAGCTGCTCCCTGAAGCTTTCAATGATGTCTCCAAACAAGTCAACTGCCATTTTATTTTGTGTTTTTGGTTCCTTCTGAGCTAAGGACCAAACCCAGAGCCTTGCACTATCTAGGCAAATGCTCTACCATTGAGCTAACTCACCAACCCAACTCCCATTTTAACTGACCTGTCTGAAGACAGAAGGGAAAAAAATCTTTGGGAATTTTCCTTTTTCATGTACCTTGATGAATTGTCAAAGCTGAATGTTTAGGTCCAATGTAAAGCACTGTGAACAAAGTCAGGAGCAAACAAAGAAGGAGCATGTGACTAAGGCTAAAGTCCAGATATAGAAGGGAGATGTTTCCCCAAGCCACTATCAGACAGACTAAGTAACCACATAGTACAGTACCCAGACTGTGTTATGGAGATGAAGGAGGAGTGGATAGGGATAGATGGGAAACAAGAGGGGACAAGAAGGGAGGAGGGAGGGGAAACTGATTGGTATGTAAAATAAATGAAAAAATGTTATTTAAATAAAAAAAAAAGACATATGGTTCAGAGCCAAGAAAATGACTCAGTCAATAAAGTGTTTGTGGAACATGTATGAGGAGTTGAGTTTGAGCACCAGCACCCATGTGAAACGGCCAATATCGTGTCCAGGCAGAGATGGGAGGATCCCTGTGGCTCCCTGGCCAACCTGTCTAGCCTAGTTCATGAACTCCAGGTCCCGGTGAGAGAACTTGTCTCAGAAAACCAAGCGGGTGACTTCTGCAGTACAGCACCTCTGGCCTCCACCTGTGCTCACAAGTGTAGTCACTCACATACAAACATGCGTACACACACATATCCAAAAATGTGTATGGAGCATTGGTTTATGAAAGGAAAATGAGGGACACAGTGACCGCTTGCTGGCATTAATAAGACGCATCATCAGAGAGAAGCCCTGAAGCAAACTTGTAGCCAGGAGCCATGGTGCTTGCCTGTAGTCCTGGAACTCAGGAGGCAGAAGCAGCGGGGCTGGGAGCTCAGAGGACCTCGCCTGAGCTACATAGTAAAACCTTGTCTGGGAAAAAAAGAAAAAAACAAACTTGAAATTAACTACAATGAGAGTTTGAATTCCATTAATTCTCATTTTAGCTGATATTTTGGAGCCTTTGCAAGTTGTGCTTAAAATTTTAAAATGGTGGAACAGAACAAATTGTAAGGTTTAATATTGTTATAAATGCAAATTTTCATCATACATGAAATGAAACATATTACTGATTTTGAAAATCTGTGAAAGTAAAATGTATTTTTTTTCTATTTTTAAAACCTGTGCTGGCTAATTTTTGGTTTGTTTGTTTTTGTCTTTTGAGACAAGGTTTCTCTGTAGAACAGCTCTGGCTGTCCTGGAACCCTGTAGACCAGGATGACCTTGAACTCACAGAAATCAGTCTGCCTTTGCCTCCCCAGTGATGGAATTAAAGGCTTGGAGCCACCATCATCTGGCTGTGCTGGCTAGTTTTGTGTCAATTTGTCATAAGCTAGAGTAATCTGAAAGAAGGGAAACTCAATTGAGAAAATGTCTCTGTAAGATCCATCTATAGGTCATTTTCTTAATTAGTGATCAGTGGGGGACGGCCCAGCTCACTGTGGGTGGAGCCATCCCTGGGCTGGTGGTTCTGGGTTCTATAATAAAGTAGGCTGAGCAAGCCATATGGAGCAAGCAAGTAAGCAGCACTCCTCCATGGTCTCTGCATCACCTCCTGCCTCCAGGTTCCTGACTTGCTTGAGTTCCTATCCTGACTTCCTTCGATGATGAACAGTGATGTGGAAGTGGAAGTCAAACAAATCCTTTCCTCCCCAAGTTGCTTTGATCATGGTGTCTCGTCACAGCATTGATAACCCTAATAGACAAAGCCTAAAATGAACTAAGATAGCAAAAAGTATATTTGTACTGTGACTTTAGTTGCCTCCATTGGACCTCTTGTAGACATTTCAGTTTTATTAATATTTACTTATTAGTTACTAGAAATTATGTACATAAGCTATTATCATATCAGACTCTAAACGATCAAAGTTCGAACTACAAGATAGATAGATATGAACACCGTTGAGTAAATAATGTACCTTTTTCTTTTGGGGTTACGTTTATTTTCCTCCCTCCCTCCCTCCCTCCTTCCCTCCCTCCCTTCCTTCCTTCCCCTTCCTTCCGAGTCAGTCTATGTTGCCCTCTCTGGTCTTGAATTCCAATGTTCAAGAGATCCTCCTCCCTCCGCTGCCAGAGTAGCCGGAACTACAGAGGCATGCCGCCTCACCAAGACTAGTGTTACCAACATGACCAAGCAGCTCTTGTGTGCGTGTGTGTTTGTTTGTTTCAGCTCTGCTCTCAGAGATAGAGTTTCCCTAGGTAGCCCAGGCTTGAACTCCTCATCTTCCTTCCTCAGCCTCCCCAGTGCTGAGGTAACAGACAAACGACATGATGCCTGGCTTATGTGTAAGAAGTATAAGACAGGAAGATGTTCCACCTTCTGCATGGTTTTTGTAACTACTGTTACCATTTTTGTGTGTGTGGCACTGGGTTTGAAGACGGTGCCTTACATACACTTAGCAAGTAATGGGTCAGTCTCAGCTGCTGTCTGTTTTTCAGTTCACATGTATTAGCAAAACTTATAAAACTATATGAAGAAAAGGAGTGTTTAGCATGATCTTCTCTGGACTTCAAATATAGTTGGATTTCAGATAAATTGTTAAAGGGGAATTCAATGATAGATTCTGGAAATGTGTTAATTGTCCTCTCAATATATTTTTTTCTATAATAAAATGCTTACAAGAATAATTATGTCTGAGATGATAGATATCCCGATTACCCTAATCTGATCTTTACATACACTATAAATATATATAGTGTATATATAGTCTATATGCATATACACACACATGAAATGTACTGAATTGACATGCTGTAGACCATAATATGTAGAAATACTATATGTCAATTAAAATCCACTTTAAAAATTTAAACTACACTTTATTTATTGACTTCGTGTGCATGCATGTGTGCACACAAACGCATGTCACAAATCAGGTGTGGAGCTCCAAGGACAGCTTGAAGGAGTCCATGCTTTCCTTTGGCCACACAGGTCCCTGTTGGAGTTGGGTGGCTCTGCCCACTGAGCCATTTCACAAGATCTCAGTGCAAGGCTCAAAGTGTTTGTGTCTGTGGGATTAAAGAGTCAGACTGGAAAGGTAGCCATCCCTGGTCTGACACCGCGCATATAGGCTAGACCCGAGCACACTCGGGACAATCGTCATTAAAGGACCTGCTTAAGCATAGACCTCTGAAGGTAGCTTTCTTTAAGGGCTCGGGAATGGAACAGACTCGGGGGAATTTTAATTGTCCAGATGAATTTTAAAATGGCGAAAGTAGTTTCCAGATCTTTATTACTATTGTGCATGCCCTGGGGGACCCTAGGCTAAAAGAATCTAAAATAGACCCCATACTGGCTGAGAAATTAATTAGAGTAAAGGGAGTTGTAATAATTGAGATTCACCTATAGCAACGGGAGCTAAATAAAGCACTCGGTGGTGGGGGAACTTCCCCTGAGTCTACTTCAGTTAATAAGAACTTTTATTTTTAATTTTGTTAAATTCTTTTTCAAGCAAAGTCTTACTCTGTAGCTCATGTTGGCCTGGAACCCACTGTGATGTCTAGGCTGGTCTGGAACTTACTATTTAGCCCAGGCTAGCCTCAGACTCAAAGTACTGAGGACTGGGACTTTTGCTGTGAGCCCCTACACCCAGCAATAAGATCCTTTAGGATGACAGGTCCCAGTCACAATAGAGTTTCTCAATCCCCAAGTTGAAGAGCAAAGGGCCAGGGGTGTCAGGCTCACTGTGAAAGCAGCCAGTGTGACTGTGAGGACTCCAGCTTTGCTGCTTCTCCACAGAGAAGCCAGGCCACGCTGAGCAACTGTCAAGAACCTGCGTTTGCAGGATCCGATTGCTAAGTCCAGGGTCTCCCAGTGACAGCTATAGAAATGTGGTTATTCTGTTTGTAAGAAAATAAGCTATTTATAAAGCTCAGTGTACTGGGTTTCTGAGCTGCTTGCTTAGAAACAACTAATGTTACCTTTCTTTTTGGCTTCACGATCCTTTTTTCTTCCCTCATGTGGTTTCTAGTGTTGGGGCTTGTTTGGTTGCTGGCCAGCCTTTCAAGGGTCTCATGTTAGCCACTTTTCCCTTTAAATCAATTTTTAAAGTTCACATACATAATGATGGGTGTTGTCATGTCATTTGCACACCCGCTCTTCCTTTCGGGGTCTGCTTTGTCTGTTGGCTGTACCTCCTCCCTCTCTCATCACCCCCACTAGTTAGCACTCCCGCATTGAATCCTAGAACTGCTCTTCAGAGCCAATTTAGTGGTGCTCTTTCATTTGGCCCATTAGAAAAGAGAAGTCCTGTGCAGTTGGGCAATTAGCCTGAGATATCTTTCCAAGGTCAAGGCAGAGCTGGGCCTAATGAGGGGTGGGGATGGGGACTCTAATCAGGATATGTGCTCGCGCGCGCGCACACACACACACACACACACAAATTGATGCTGTTGCTCTGATTCTGAAGCTAGCGAATCAGACAGACGGTTGCTTACAGATGCATCAACACACAGCTCTCTCCACAAAGAGAAAAACCTGTCTGGTAGTTGAGACTTCTGAACGAGAAGCATTGAAAGAAGGAAAAGCCCTGATGCCTGTCTTGGGGTGGGGGCAGGCAGAGTGGAGAGTCAGTGGACAGAGACTTGGGAGAGGCTCTGGCTCCGTCGTGTCCCAGCCAGCTTCTGTGGGAAGCCCTTTGGTTTCATGACACTGTTGTAGGCATCCTGTGAATTTTACATCACCCAAAGCTATAAATGGTTTTGCATGAGGAAAAAGAAGGCAAAAAAGGAAAGAAAAAAAAAGAATTACAGGTCTCCCACAGCCCACAAAAATATGCTCCACCTAAAAAGAAGGCCATAATTTGGCTGCATCCAGCTGGGTTAAACAAAATTGGAGCCAAGGTTGTCCTGTTGGCCCCGAGAGGTGGCCCGGCATTAGTAGGAATGAAAGAAATGCAAAATTGCTCACACAATGGACGACATTTTCTTCACAGAGACAGCATAGCAATAACACAGCAAGACTTTGGCATCTGCCAGGTTAGGCCTCCTAGCTACATTAAAATCACTTCCAAGCTATTATTTATAATTTTATAGCATCTCGCAGTTGCAAATTGCCTAGTGATGAATTGAAACAGCTTGTTACAAGGCGAGCGGGAGCTTGAGTATTTTAACCCTTTTTTAATTCCCACACCAAGAAATGGAGACAAACAGTATGCATCCGTAGTAGAGTCACCTGGATGCCTATCTATGTTGGCTACAGCCAGAGATTTGTGCCAGGTCAACTTTTAGGCTGACCAAATGTTCTTGCTTGCCTGGAGTAGAAGGGTTTTCTGGGATGTGGTATTCTCATTAAAGCTAGGACAGTAATGGGCAAATAGAGAGAGATGGTCACACTGTATACTGCTTGTCCTCTCTATTATCTATCATCTGTCTGTCTGTCTGTCTGTCTATCTATCTATCATCTATCTATTTATCTATCATCTATCTGTCCATCTATCTATCATCTATCTATCTATCTATCTATCTATCTATCTATCTATCTATCTATCTATCTATCTATCTATCTATCTATCTATCTACATAGCTATAGATAGAATTTCTTTTTCCTGGAGACAGGTTCTCATGTATTCCAGTGCTATGCTCATCTTGCCCGATTTTAGTGCATGCAGTACTGGGGATTGAACACAATGTTGCAAGCTTACTAGACAAGCCCTCTGCCACCAGTTGAGCTGTTACACCCCAGCCCTCTTTTTTGCTTTTTAAAACTGTTCTTATTGAATCTTATCTTGCTTGTTTCAAAAGGCAGAACCTCAACTGAATTTTTGTTGTCTTTAATACAAAAACCCTTTAGTTGGTATTAGCTAGTTGATTGTTCATTGTTGTTCAATTTCAGGGAATTCAGTGCCTGCTACTGACCTCTGAAATGCTTTTGATATTACATGTCAAAAAGGTAGCTTAAAGCAAAATACAAGTAGGAGAATTTTTTTTTATATTAAGCAATCAACTTTGAAACCATCCTGTCTCCCAAGAATAACTTGGCCAAATGTCACACTTTATATCTGGTTTATTCTCTTTGACAGGAGAACATTTAAACATATAAATTCATATGGCCACCAGGATGGATATAATGAAACAATTTACCTCTGGCTGAGAAATCCCTTGAGTCAAAATTGTTTCCAACTAGAATAACAGACTAGTTCATCACCAGCCAGGAGGATAAGAAAGGGCATGCATGCCAACATTTTTATAGTGGGACGTCATAAATTGAATAGGGCTTTCATTATCGTTCCAGGCTTTAAAACCCAGAAGGGTCTGAGTGAGGCAGTCCACGCACCAGCAGGGCCTGGCAGTGTGAGGCCTCAAGAGACAACTCTGTGGAAAGGCAGGCTCCAAACACGCTGGCGTAACAGTGACAACTGCCGATTAGATCTGATCTGCAGAATTCTGTTATTAATGCATTCCTTTGCCCTTCTGGTGGGAGATAGCATGACCTATTTAAAGGAAATGAAGGAAGCAACGGGTGCAAAGAAGAATCACACAGATACAGAAGGGAGGGGAAGCCAGACAACTGTCCTGGCTGCCAGTCTCTAAAGACTGCTTTCAAGGATAAGGAAGAAATGCGGTACTAGGTGAGTTCAACCCAAGTCTCTACCCGAAAGTAGTGAAAGTGGAACTTGGCCTTCCTCCAGTGAAGGACACTGTGTCTTCCAGAACAAAGAAAGCTACACCCTTCCAACAGCCACCTCCCACCAGCTCTAAGTCACTTTGAAAGGCACTGAAGTACTAACTTACTTGGAATTCCCTGTTCTTTCTTCCATCTTAAAGTATGTTGAATACCCAGGACATGTCGGTCCCCAGTAGCCCATTTTCTCTAGTGAGCCTGCTAATTTCTAAAGCATCCACACAGAAAGGGCTGGGATAAACACTGTGGGACATAAGAGTTGGGGCAGCCTATCCCAAGTCTAGAGGTAACTAGAGGTCATATTTTTCCTCTCCTGCATTGTCCCTCCCTAGATGACTTAAGATCCCTTACCTGGGAAAGGGTAATCTGAGTCGGTTTGTGTGCTATCACAGCCAATCAGAATCTCTCTGTTCTAGGGCTCATCAGGGTTTGGCACAGCTTGGGACTCCAGGCCCCTCTTCTTTTTGCCCTGGAAAGTTTCTCTTTACGAGCTATGTAGGAGAAATAATTTTCTCTATCATTCTCGACACATAATGCTTGTGATATCAGCATATGGGACATGACCTTTTTCCCTATATCAAACTCTTGCCCCTGCTGTTCTCCAGCAGTTACTGACTGGGTAACCTACTCAATGCTACTCAATGCTAACACTGTCTACCTAATTAGCGTTAGCTCTCCCTGTCAGAATCACTCAACAGCTACCCTCCCCATCCCCTGCTTCAGTCATCAATTGGAAGTGTGGGTTCCCCATCACCTACAGCTTCTGTCTGACTTGGTTACAAGTCATAGGATCCCATAATCCTCTTCTCAGATTTGAATCACTTGCCATTAATAGCTAATGTAACTAAAAGGAAAAAAACATCTACTTACTAAATCACTGTTTGTTACCAAGGATAATAATTAATTTTATTTATCCTTTTATTACTATTCATTATCAAGGGACAGAGATATACAACCACAGGAACAGATACCTGGAAGGGTGCTGACATAGGAGCCCCTATCCTTGTGGAGTTTGGTGCTCTGCCTCTCTCCTGGCACATGGTTGTATTCTTGTTATCTAGTGCAGTTCTTCAAACCCCATATTTTAGGCATTTCTTTGGAGAAATTGCCGTAAAGCATGATTGATTGATAATTATTGACTCATGTCCTGTACTTGCCCTCTCCTTCCCAGAGGGAGGAGGTGGGACTGGCAGCTCTAGGTTTCTAATCATGGAGGGATTCTCTCTCTGTCTCTCTGTCTGTCTCTCTCTCTCTCTGTGCATCCATCCGTATGATGCACATGTACATATACATTTACATACACACACATGGACATTTATGATGGCAACGATGATGTCACAAAAGCATTCTTGGTTAATCCGTTTATCCCTACCTCAGCAGACCCCTCAAAACAGTGAGACTGATTGACAAGCTACAGGAGGTTCCATTTTCTTGTAACCTTGACTTTTTGGTTACCAGCAGACCCAGGCAGAGTCCCACAGAGGATGTAGCTCTTCACTGTAGAGCAGAGAGAGTGGGTATATACCTAGGAGCCACGCTAAGGACCATGACTGCAGGGATCTGAACCAGCAAGAAGGAAAACTGCTGCATAGAGAACCAGTTCTGTTGTGTTGTGCGCTGCGACGCTTGACTGTGATTGACCTGTTTGTGTCATTCGGAGCTAATGACAATGGCCAGACTGATGATGGTGTGCGTGATCAAAAGTGTACCAGCATGCTCCCCCAGACAACAGGATAGTGTGACTAACAGCTTCACCAAGACCTGAGTGGATGAAGAGGGCTGAGATGTCAAAGGAAAGAGGGAACATGTTATCAAAATATAACATCTCTGGGTGAGGTTGAATTCTTCCAATGATCCCTCTGTGGCTTCACGAGCCTTGTTTTTACAAGGCTTGCATTTCTTGCACCCAGAAGATAAAAAAAGGGTGTGTGTGGGGGGGTATAGTGTGCTTTCTCTTGGTTTGTGAGAAAGTTCATTTACTACAACTACTTCCTACTTGAAATTGAACGAGCATATACATTTGTATACATACATACATACATACATACATACATACATACATACATACATATATGGAGCCAGAATGATGGCTCAGAGGTAAAGACTGCTGCCTGCTCTTCCAGAAAAGGCTTTGGGTCCCAGCACCCATATGAGGCAGCTCACAACTTTGTGTAATTCCAGCTCCAGGGAATCCAATACCTTCTTCTGATCTCCATGGGCATGGTTGTGCATGCATGTGCTCACACCCACACAAACACATACTCCACACTGCATACATTCACACAGACACAGAGAGACATTAGTAAAAATTTGAAAATAAATCTTTAAAAAAAATCACTGAGGCTGAAACTAATACAATAGATTAAAGTAGAATTCTTCTATGGTTCTGAAAATCAGGTGACTGATGGGAAAGCTCACTGAAGAAAACAGCTTTATTCCTGCTGGATAAGAAGATGTGCTTTTCCAAGAGCCAGGTTCAGTCCTTATTTTTAATAACTCCTTAAATGTCCCATCAAGCATGGTTCTCTCTCTTGCTCTTCCAACACATTTCAGAAGTTCAGGGACTGAGGTAGAACATTTAGATTAGTGGGCATACTGCTTGTCTAGTGTGCATGAAGCCCTGGACTTAATCTACAGCATCACATAAACCAGCCCCTAATCCTAGCACTTGGGAGATGGAGCTAAGGGGATCAGAAGCTTGAAATCATCCTCAGCTATTAAGCAAGTTTGAAGCCAGCCTTGGGATATATAAGACCCTGTTTCTTTCAAAATAACAATAACAAAAGAACAAAAATAAAACTCAGAAATGGAGGTAGAAGTGGTACCCAGGGATATTCTCGATTACTATTGCTATGGGTGTCCCCAGAGAAACATCTTGGATGTTAGAGCCATGGACGAAAGTCCCCTTTCACTGTCTCCCATAGTCATCAATGTTGTCTGAGCGTCGGCTTGGCTGCCCCATCTGCTCTCTCCTCTTTGACCATTGAGTTTAGGAATGTGGTGCTCAGCCACAGTAGAGTAGATAACTTATCAGTTTGTCTCCACATTCCTATTTCTTTTTTTGTTTTGTTTTGTTTGCTTGTTTTTGTTTTTGGAGACAGGGTTTCTCTGTAGCTTTTGGTTCCTGTCCTGGAACTAGCTCTTGTAGTCCAGGCTGGCCTTGAACTCACAGAGATCCACCTGCCTCTGCCTCCCGAGTGCTGGGATTAAAGGCGTGCGCCATCATCGCAAGGCTCATGTTCCTATTTCTTAGAACTCTCTTCTCTCTCTGAATTTCCCCAGCAAGAGAGAAAATAGCATGACGTTAGCTCTTTCCACTTTATGGTGACATCCCTAAAACTGGAGCCACAGGAGTCACAGGTAGTTGTGAGATGCCGTGTGGGTGCTAGGAACCAAACCCACACCCTCTGTAAGAGTAGTAAGTGCTTCTAACCTCTGAGTCGCCTCTTCAGACCCTAGGTAGGATTTTATTAAGAGCCAAGACCTCCTATCCCTAACCTCCCAGACACAGTTCACTCATTTCTAAAGAGCATTAAGGGAATTCTGTTGCTATGAAGAGACACCATGACCACGAGAACTCTCATAGTGGGGCTGGCTTACGGTTTCATAGGTTTAGTCCATTATCGCCATGGTAGGGAGCAGCATGCAGTCAGACCTGGTGCTGAGAAGTAGCTGAGAGTTCTATATCCAGATCTCCAGTCAGCAGAAAGAGACACTGGGGCTGGCTTGGGGCTTTGAAACCCCAGTGACACACTTCCTCCAAGTCACACCTACTCTAACCAGGTCACACCTCCTAATCCCTCTCAAGTGGTGCCACTTCCTGACGTCTAGGCATTCAAATGTATGAGCCTATGGAGTTCATTTTTATTCACACCACCACACCCAGGGATACCACAGGGTGCAAGGACCTGGATGGTACCTGCAAGCACCATAGATTCCTGCCTCTTTCCCTAGTCCTTGCCACAATGCTAGTCTTCCCCTCTTGCCTCTAGATTTCAGGATCCAGAATCCAGTCTCCCCAGAACTCATCCAATACTCATCCAGTGCTTTTGCCTCAGGTCCGGATTTCAGTCATCCTCGTTGCATCCTTTGCTATCTCTAAACAGCCTGTCACAGACTTGAGTTTCCGCTGTTGGAATCTTTTGGGCAGCAAAACCATCTTGTTCATGAAGGCCACAGTAGAGGCAGTAACCATAAATTGCCATATCCCATCACCAACGTGCAGTAATGAGGTTTTTGCCACATTGGTTTGATCTAGTATTTTTTTCCTTCTGACTGTATTGGAGTTTGTACCCGGGCCTCGTGTATTATAGACAAGCACTCTACCACTGAGCTATATGGCCAAGGGCTTGCTGTTTCTTTTTTTCATTTTTTTATCTGCTGAGATACCTTAAAGGCTAATCACAGACATCACATTATTTCACCTCTGACACCCTCAAAATATTGACCTTTAAGGAAACAACCACAGTGCCATTATCCCATCCAACAAAATTAACAATTGTGTTTTGGCATCATAGTCTACCCGGTCTGTAATTAAACTTGCCTGATTGTCTCCAACGTGTCCTTTTATAGTTGGTTTGTCTGAATCAGGACCCAAACAAGCTCCCCACAACACAACATGTTTGGTTAGCATTTAAGATTTAATATTAATTTCTCTGCCCTTGAGTGGTTTTGTTTTGGGGAGAAAAAAAAGAACTAAATAACATTACTGTGGCCATGGCTGATTAGGGTGCTCAGAGGGTCTGTGGAGCTGTTCATTTGGGGAGATCTGAGCTGAGACCTGATGTTGAACGTGTGTGGCGTGGTGGAGGCAGGTGTGAAGATCTTAGCATCTGAGGGGACAAATAGTGCTGGACTCAACCACAGGCCAGACATGAACATAATAATTACCACTAACATGTATTAGGACGTCATATAGAGCATTAACGGGATTTTGTATAACTATGTCATTTTCAAAACAGAACTTCTTTGGGAGTAATTTTGTCAGAGGAAGGTGCTGGGGAACCAGGGGAAAAGTGCTGCTTGCTTCGCTTGTGGGGAAGGCACAGAGTTTTGTGAGCCTGTCAGGCAGCCAGCTAAGCTGTCTCCGTCACTGCCAAATATAACTTTTTTTGCTCTTACAATTCTCTGGATGGGCAAGGAGTACTGGCGACTCTTTAATCTTTTGTTCTGGACATGTCTGTGTCATCCTTCCCCCCACTCCCACCCTCTATCTTAAGTCATATGTGTATAGTTCCCAAATGTCACATTCGTGGTGACAGGCTCTGTGATTCATTGCTGGTGGCAGCAGAAGGCTGCGTGGAGTTCAGGAGCCTGGAGGGACTTTCTCAAGGCTCTTATGAGTAAGTGGGAGTCTTAGTCACCACCTGTCATGGTTTCTGACCCTTGAAATGGGATCACAAAGTGTACTACAAAGCTTGGAGGGGCATTCTGTTGTTAAATACTGCATCTTACACTCAAGGTGCTGCAAGACCTGACCTTGAAATGATGAGTAGATCTGACCTTAAAACTATAGGTGGACATAGCTGGAGATGTTGTATATGAATGCCAGGCAGAGGTTCCCTGTAATAATCACAGGAAACCTCTGTAATATGAGGTAAGTCAGGGTGAAGGGCGCACAAAAAAAAAAAAAAAAAAAAAAAAAAAAAAACTAAGACACCATGAAGAAAAGATCAGGAGGAGACCAAAACTGATTTTGAAAAATGCCAGGGCTAAGTCTGGTCCATGAAGCCAACAGTGTGGAAGCCATCTGAGATCTGGTATCTTCCTAAATTAGAATCCTGCATATATCTTCCCAGGGTATACAGGAGAACCAAGCTGGAAGAAGATCATGAGAATCAGATATAACACTTGGGTGGCACCCTCTGTCATAGGTCAATTAAAACTCTCTCCTTTCGGGCCCTGTTGAAGACCAGAGCCCTGACCCCACAGCTGGTCGGCATCCATGTTAAAGACATTGCTCTCTGAAGAAGGGCTTTCCCTTGCGAAGCCTTCTCCAGCCAGCCATCCTCCTGGTGAAAACTCTGCGCAGAGCTGAGCACTGCAGGAGAGCCTGGTGGGGAAAGGTGGAGGAAGGAGCTGTTTGTTGTGGGTGGTCTCTAAGCATCTTCAGTAACTGAAAGATTAAGCAAGGAGTAACTATCCAGACAAAGTATTTGGGTTCAAACTTCCACAATTTAATGCAGCTCTAGTTGTTCTAGCCACTTAAGTCTTTGAGATTTTTTTGGGCTGGGAACCTGACTCCGTGGTAGAGAAGCTGTCTAGCATGTGCAAGGCCCTGGGTTCAATCCTAGGCACAATAAGAAAAAAATCAGAAATGTCATCATTCTTTTTTTTCCTGTTTGAGGGACACAAATCTATATTGAGATTCACAGCCAAAATAAATAGAAATTTAAATCCAATGAACTTGCACTCCTAATGACCTCCTTTGGGGGTAGAAATGTTTAATGATAGTTTAGCTTATGGAAACCCCAGCGACCAGGTTCCAAACAGTCTCAACTGGGAAACCCAAGTTTTTTTTCTTTTGGAAATTCTCAATGATAGGTTTTCAAAGTAGCTGATAAAACAGTTAATTATAGTGAGGTGTTTGGCTCCTCCGCTGTAACCTACACTTTCCCCTACTCTATGATTGGAGCGTCTTGTCATGTTCCCTAAGCCAGGTTAGCTGGTGTTACCATCTACTTTCCCCCTCCCCTTGGGTGAGAGCCTAAATTATAACATAGGTGGAACTTCAGTACCAAACACAAAACCTAGCACAAGAACCTTCCCTTGAGCCTCTCCGGACCTCACCACCTCTGCGACTTCCCTTCCCCCTGGCTCATTTCACTCCAGACAAGCCTGGTTCTCAAGCTTAGCGCAAGTCAGCTAGACTCTGTCTTTACTTCAGAGGCTCTTCAATTTAGGGAGCTCGGGGATGCACTGAGAAGGCTCTGTGGGGCCCATCAGAGTAATTAATGGGTGCTTCTGGGGGTGTTAATGCTGCAGGTTAAAGAGGGGAGTGCTGACTTCCCACCGGTTTATTCTGCTTCACGTTCATCTCCATGTGTCTGCTCACCTCACTCCCACTCCTTCTGCAAGCCTCCGCACAGATGTCACCTTCTCAACATAACCCCGTCTGACCCCTGGAGTCTATATTTGCTACCTACAACCACGCTCTTGTCACTGCAGATCATTCTGCCTGCTCTGCTATTTTCTCCTTGGCACTTGACACCTTCTACGACCTCTGTACTTTTTTGGTTTATTGCCTAACCTGTCCATTTGTTGTATTGACCAGCAGTTTCATCACCTAGAAACAGGTACCTCAACCTTTTAATTTACACACTTGATACATCCCTAAACAGCCACCTGGCACACAAGGGGCTCAGTGAATATTTGCTGCACTCAGAAGTCAATACTTGCCAGGTGTGATTGGTACATGCCTTTAATCCCAGTCAGTATCCAGGAGGCAGAGGCAGGAGGATCTCTAAATCTGAGATGGCCTGGGCTACAGAGCAAGTTCCTGGACAGTCAGGATTACACAGAGAAACCTTAGCCCAAAAAACAAAAATAAACAAACAAAGGAGTCAACACTTCGACTCCTGTAAGTCACAAAGGTGAAAATTTCCACTTCTTCCCAGGCTTCAAAAAAGTTTGGTTCTTCATCCTGATTTTGCCAAGGGTCATGCCAGCAATACCAGTATTTAGGAAGCTGAGGCAGGAGGATTTTCATAAGTTCCAGGCCAGCTTGAGATTTTTTTCCTACCTGTTTCTATTTTCATGCTATTTCCTTTGCATGAAATGTCTCCCCTCAAGTTGGAACCATGGCTCAACAGTTAAGAGCACTGGCTGCTCTTGCAAAGGGTGGGTTCAGTTCCCACCCATCCTTAACTCCAATTCCAGAGGATCCAGTATAATTTTCTGATCTCACAGGAGTGCACACATGTACTGCACATACTTACATATATACATGTAGGCAAAACACACAGAAGAGAGAAATAGACAACTTTTATTTAAACATTTCTCCCTTTCTATTTTTCCTTCTTAAATTGATCCTTCATCTTTCTTCTACAGCATGGCTCTTTCTCACTGCTTCCTGCTTGTGATGTCCCTGCTAATAAAGTCTCTGAACAGAAACCATATTTTTGATAAATGGACAAATAGAATCTGAGTAAGTATATGTGGGGGCGTGGAAAATTCTTTTCATGCTACAGCATGGTGTTTCTTAAGACAATAGCTATTATGTTCACATTTATAGAAAAAATGGCAATTTGCAAAGTCCTTTCATGCATGAGTCTTTTAATTCTCAGAAGAATTCTTCAGGCTAGGTAGCAAAGGTATTATTATGTTCATTTTACATCTGGGAAAAGAGAATGTAGGTTAAATTTAGATAACAGTGCTTGCTTCATTAAATGATACAGTTTCTGGAAGTTTCTGGCACAAAGCTGGAACTTAAGATATGTTAGTGCCCCCTGCAAGAGATCTTAGAGTAGCTGCTGAGATAAATTAAAATATATTGAATTCTTATAACGTGCCAGGGGCTTAACAGATTTTAAAATCTGGGTCTATTGTCCAGTAGCATGTTCTTTGTCCTTATTTACTGATGGAGTCACAGATCCAGAAAAGCTAAGTAACTTAAACAAAGCCACACAACTAGCAAGTGAAATCAAGATTTGAACTCAGCTCCAGAATCATGAATTCTCCCAATTACTTAAGAATACAATGTCTCTTTTGTAGTATTAGTTTCCTTTCTGCTACTATAACAAAAATACCTTTGATGACTGACTTGAAAAAGAGGGAAGGTTTATTTTGACTCAAGGCAGCCCATGGCCACTTGGCCAGTTGCCTGTGACAGTGTAGTTCACCATGGGAGAAAGCACACAGTGAAGGAAGCAGCTCACCCCACCTGAACTGGGGAACAAGGAGATAGGAAAGAACGAGGGCTCCAAGCGCCATTTGAGGGCATGACCCCAGCGATGTAATTTCATTCCACTAGACCCCACCTTCTAAAGATTTTAGCATAATTCAATAGAGCTGTAGGCTGGGAACCAAACTTTCAACACAAGGACCTTCAGGAACTTCAAAATCCACACTGTAGCAGATATCTTGGAACACACACTTTCTGATCCAGAGTCCATGACTTTTCTGTATACGTCAATCACTCAATGCTATTACTTTAAAAACTATTTACACTGATTCTTGGTTCAGCTACAGCACTGACTCAATAGCTCCTGCCTGAAGTCTTTTCTTTGGCTTTTACATTCACAAATCATAAAAATTAGAGCTAAATGGGACAATTGAAGTCGTTTGCTTTGCAGATAAGAAAAATAAAGCCCCAAGACTTGTTAGGCTAGGGGGAATGGGCAAGTGAGGGACGCTCGAGTCTCTCTATGCTGCTTGATCTGCAGGGTCCTCCTTGATGGTCTGTGAGTCAGTGGATGGACACCTTGACTGGGTGCGCAGGAAGCTGCTGGGCAATGCTGGTGAGATTACTCGGTAGCCTTGCTTTTCCTCCTCCGGGTGCCATCTCCGTCTTTAGCCATAAACACAGCATGATGGTGAAGAAGCCTAAATCTATGTTACTGAAAAGTTCATGTCCTGAGAACCGGTTGCTGAAAGTAGCCCTAGTACTCACCCACCCAAAGAACCAAGCTCAGAGCACTGGGAGCCGCAAGGGGAGACAACACCAGAGGAGAAGCTAGCAGGCTCCTTCCGGCAGCAAAAGCTCCATGTGCTAGTGGTAAGGACAGGATGCATGAGCACAGGCAACCAGGCTCCTGGAAACGGTTTCCTTTGAGAAGAAAATCCTAGGAACCTTCAAGAATTCCATGGAGAAGTCGTTTCTGCCAATAACCAGGAGTGGACAGAAGCCTGAACCCACAACCGTGGTGTGAAGGATAGTTCTGTTATTTTATACATTGCCATCTGAGCTTGAGGCACTAATATGGCTTAGACTTTTGTAGAGACACCGGGATATAGTTAGGGGCACAAGTCTCCCAGGTGAGAACAGAGTAAAAGTAATTCACCCAGAGTCTGACCTGAGGCTTGTCACCTACCCAGTTCTTTTCAGGAGACCAGGAAAGGCTTCTAGAAAGTTCCTGGAATTCTTCTCCAGTTCACTGCCCTTAACCCTTACTCTTTTGCACTATATGTATAGCCTTTACCATGTTTCCAATAAGTTGGGGTTTAAAATCGACTTCTCAACACTATAATATGTCAGTATTTCAACTGGAGCCTTGAAGCTTGGCAGGCAATCCCACTGAACAGGGTACAAGTACAATAAACATTTGTTAAACCAACTTCTAAAAAATAACCCCAAAATTTCCATATTTGAAATGGACACTTACCAAAGGCAAAGGTTCCTTATTTTTTTTAATTCTTTAAAAATTTATCTTTTATGCTCTCAGGGAAAAACTCTGCTCAGTGTTTTTGAGTCAGCGTGCATCTGATAACTACTGAGTGAATTGTCGGAATAGACGGACTATATTCAATAGAGGAAGCAGTAATGATGTACGGCCTTTCTCTAGCAGGTTCGTGTTCCCTTAATATGTCCCCCTTCCCCTCCTCAGGCACATTAAACCATCGATAAACCTTCAGCACACGGTCTCTGCCATCTACCCCATGCCCTGGTACAAGTGAGGGCCACCTGCGTGCTTGCTCTGTGTGGAGTCATGCAAGGGTAGATCCCTGCCAAACCATGACTTTCCAGGAACCATATGACTTGGTTCTGTTGCTGTAACACAGCCAGGGGGACATGCCAGAGAGTGCATGTACAAAGATGGGTCTTATTCATCTCATGTCATTGTATCAGAAAAATCCACCATCAGGCTGTTTGCCCATTAATTAAATTGCCTACTGAGGAGGGAAGAGCCAGGAAAGGATTCAGCAAGCTGTTTCTTCCTGTGTTTAAATGAATTTATATTAAACTTTGAAAGAAGAGTATGATTTTTTTTCTTCCTTAACATTGAAGCCACTTTATGAGTCGAAAACGGAAAAGAAATGTGATTATGTGATTTCTTTTTTCTATTAAGTTATTTTTACTGCTATTTGTCATCCCAATATCTTCATTAAAATGTGATCATCCTTCAGGAAAAATATTGGATCTTATATCAGGATGATTACAGAAAAGAACACTGGTCAGAGAATCAGAGAACCTGCTGTGTCAGAACCATTTGAGGTTTAAACATGGAGGTTTTCTTCCCAAGCCAAGGTGTTTTAAAAACCGTGGTCTTCACGGCTGCCTTAACTGCCTACCTGCCTCGGAACCTTGAGAGTCCAGCAGAATGTATTATTGATTATGTGAAGAATGAGACCTTTCGTTTTCTTTTTAGGAAACTGCTGAGATTAGTAATGAGTATTCTGTTACAAAAGGCACTGGAAACCAGGTCAACAACCTCAGACTCCTGTGTGGAGAAGGCAGAGAAAATGGCGATGAGGAGGGAAGGAGGCATCAGACTGCCCCCAAGTGGTAGTCTGGGCACGACACCTGGAAGGTGGTAAGAGGGGGCCACTAGGTAACAGGAACTACAGAGGAAGAAGTGGGGGAAGGGGAAGGAAGGAGGGAGGGAGAGAAGGAGGGAGGGAGGAAGGAAGGAAGGAAGGAAGGAAGGAAGGAAGGAAGGAAGGAAGGAAGGAAGGAAGGAAGGAAGGAAGAATCTAAGAAGAGGTCACAGTCAGCTCTTATAAGGGCATTTCAATACCATAGAGGGAAAAGCAGAAAATAATAACGCATTTCATGCAAATCGGGCCCCAACTCTGACTTTCCTTCCCAGGCCTGCCACTTCATATTCGGTTCACTGCTCTGGTGAGCACAATGAAATGCTGCGATTCCATTAAAACCCTCAAAGAAAACAAACGCGGGTCCTTCAGAGCGAGCGGGAAGGCACTCTAAAAGCTTTGCACAAGCTATCATTTGTGCGCTCAGAAAGCCATTAGCACTGCCTCCTTCGGAAACACGTATGATTCTTGTCATCTAATTTAAGCATTTAAATTCTTCTTACAGTGACCCTTATCCTCAAGCACAATTTCTCATGCCCCACCAGACAATACAAACAATTTCCAGGATGCTGAGATGTGGACTGGATTCGTTAGAGTAAAGAGACATGTCTGTCAGGAGGAAAATTAGAGTCCAGAGTTGGAAAAGTCGAGTGCATTTGAACACTGAGGAATATAGCAAGGTACATGCGGGTTTCAGGACAGCTACACGGCTGAGAAACAAAAGCGGTTGCTGATTGGATAATGAGGATGCCAGAGGACCAGACTGGGTCACACATCTCTTCCCTCACAAGACTTGGACTTGGGCACTCGGGGGCTGCCAAAGGCGTGAAAACCCAGGGGCAGTCTCTTCTGTTTGAACCCCAACTCTGTTACCCACTTAATGGACTTGGGCAGTCAGAGACTGATGTCTTTCAAGTAGCCTTGAGAGCGAATTCAAGGTAACTCATAGAAAATTCCACACTCTTTCATTTATTAAGACCAGCCCACCAAACGTGGTTTAATTGAGTTCATGAAGTTGATATGTTTCCAGGTTCCCCTGGTAAAGGAGAAAGTATGTTTGTGTGCAAGCATGAGGGATGTAGGCTTTGGAGTCAGACTGTTGGGGTTCAACTAAATGCCACTCCCATTACTGACTAGCTATGTGTCCACTCTCTGTCTTCTTACGATCATTTTCTTTATCACTATCTGCAATAGAAAAAATAATGGCAGTTTATTGTTTTCATTTTTGGTCTTTGAGACATGGTGTTACAGAGACGGCCACTCAGACACAGTTCACAGCCATTCAAAGCTTTATTCCAGCTGACTGGAGCTACACTCCGGTATTCAGGACCCAACTGTAGCATGTAGTGTTCAGAGCAAGAGGTTTTTGTTAGGTTGGGAGCATAGGTCCCAGTCCCTCGCATCTATCCCAGCCCCCAGGCCTGGTCTGGACTTCAAATCCCAGGAGGCCAGGTCCTGAACCCTCCCTGGGGGTGGGGTCAGGACCACTCCCCAGGGTACTTAAATGAATCCCCCAAAAGAGGAACACGTGGTCTCCCTTTCTTCCTCCCAGGGGTCGTGTTCCTGCGGCTTCCCGTTTCCCCCTCGGGGGCCACCCAAGAGCACAGAACTCCCATTAAAGCTGGATATTTCTTAATTTAGCTTGTTTTGATTTGGCTTGATTGGGAATTTTTGCTTTGTCAGGGAGCTAATATTAAAAAATATTCCTAACAGTTTTCAAAGGCAAAATCCACATCCTTGAATCTCACTCAGCAGCTGCAGGGGAGTTTTTATACAAGCAAATAGTTTAACTGAAGCTAAGTTAGCTAGGGCATCGTGACCTCAGGTTCCTAGAGCAGAGTTGGGTAATTTTCCACAGCGCTGTCCATCAAGAAGATCAGATTCTTGCTAAACCAAAAATGGCCTCAGCAAGAATCCAAGATGGAGGAATCTCAGTTTTGTCTTGCGGTTATAGTGGTGCTGCACTGTCTGGTCAAGCTGAGCAGGATTCAGGTGTCGACACATCACTTGGGGTTAGGGATGTGGCTTGGTGGTTCAGCCCTTTCCTAGCATACAAGAGACCCTCAGTTTAAACTCCAGCAGATCAAAACTAAATACAAATAAAATCCAGATAGCGAAAAGACATCATTACGTGTTCAACGTCTTACACTGGAAGGGCCTTCACAGAATCTTTGGTCTTTCTCTCTCTTTTTAAATTATTTTTATCTTCCTATGTATCTACACACATGCCATAAGACACATGTAAGAAGGTCAGAGGACAACTTGCACAAGGTGGTACTAACTCAGTTGTCAGGCTCGGCAGCAAGCCCCTCTTCCTACTAAACCCTTTTAACAACCTCTTCATTGCTTTCTAAAGAACAGAATTATTGGACTTCATATGGTGGTATGTACCTGTGATCCCAACACTTAGGAGATGTACATAGGATGATCGGGAGTGCAAAGTCATCCTCAGCTATGTAGCAAATTTGAGGTAAGCCTGACTTACTAGACCCTATCTCAACAAACCAAAAGCGAAAAGAATTTACTCCTTTCATTAATAACCACAAAGGTAATACATAGATTAATAGTATAACTTTGGATATTTTGTTTCGCTTTGTTTTGCTTTGGTTTCTGATTTTTCCAGACAAGGTTTTTTAGTAGCTATGGAGCCAGTCCTGGAACTCGCTCTGTAGAGCAGGCTGGCCTTGAATTCAGAGAGATCTGCCTGCCTCCCGAGTGCTGGGATTAAAGGTGTGCACCACCACTGCCCGGCTAAATTTGGATATTTTATATTCAAACACACACACATACACACACATACACATACACACACACACACACATATATACATTCCACATCTGTAGTATATATATAACATACACAACACAGTATGAAATTTGGCGATCTTAGAAGAACA
This sequence comes from Microtus ochrogaster, assembly GCF_000317375.1. NCBI lineage: Eukaryota > Metazoa > Chordata > Mammalia > Rodentia > Cricetidae > Microtus > Microtus ochrogaster. Next base: position 4,512,042 of record NW_004949095.1, read on the forward strand.
CAGAAATAGCCACTGTTGATAACGCTATATGGAACAATCCTGAAATACATGGCTATATGTGTAACTTTTGAGCTCATGCTATGCACAGTTGTATAGTCATCTGCTTTTCATTCAACAATATGGTGTGAACATTGTGAAACTTGTTTTTTGAAAACATAGCGTTTAATTTCTGCACACATTTTACTAATGAATATTCAATAACTCTGTCAATGCCGTATCACCGAATGTTTGGATAGTTTCCAGCTTTTGCCTATTATAAAGTATAATGTTTATTTCTTAATTATGAGAATTCCAGTAGAGAAAGTCATGAACACTCTGAGGAGTTTCCTTCCTCTCCCAGATGTCCTTTCTGAGAAGTCCCACCACTTTACCCCCCTCTAGTCACACTAAAAATGCCTGCTTTCCTGAATGATAAAACAAAATTCGTGAGCCCCACAGGTGAGCAGGAGCTCTTGGTCGCCATGTTTCATTTCCTGAATTTCTAGTGAATTTTAAATATGCTTCTGGGTCACTTACAGTCCTTCCTTTCCTTTATTTGCGCTGTGTGCATGTGCTCATCTGTGCATTTCCCTATGTGTGTGGCAGCCAGAGAGAGCCTTCAGGATCTCCAGGTCTCTGACCCTATCCATTGCTGGGGTTACAGGTGTGTGTCACCATGCCTGAGATCTGAAATGTGGGTGTTGGGGGTCAAAATTCAGGTCCTCGTGCTTGCACTTTATCTACTGAATCAACCCCCACCCCATCAACTTTATTTACTTATCACATTTATCTGTGTGTGTGTGTGTGTGTGTGTGTGTGTGTGTGTGTGTGTGTGTGTGTGTGTGTGTAGTCTGGGGATGGAATTCGGGTCACGAGTTGATGGACAGCACTTTTATCCTTTGAGACAACTCTCCAACCCAAAGCACACATTTAAATAACAAAATTGTAACTTCCTAGAAGTCAGAGATACCTTTTGCAAGCCTTACAGCTCAGATGGAAAGGAAGCCTGGCAGGCAGTAGCCAAGGAATACCACAAAGTCACACCCACAGCAAACCTCTATTGGGAGGGGAAAAAAAAACAAGAGGATGACTGCCTCAGCTAGGGTGAGAAACAGAGAGAGCTAAACAGGGTACTGTGAACAGAGACTGCACCCAGACCCGAATAATCACACAAAAACTATAATAATTACAACCCTCTTTGGCCAACGACTCAGGCATATTCCTAGCTACCTCTTATATCCTAAATTAATCAATTTCTATTAATCTGTGTATCACCATGAGGCTGTGGCTTACTGGTAAGGTTCTGACATCTTTCTCCTTTGGCAGCTACATAGTGTCTCCCTGACTCTGCCTTTTTTCCTCCTCTGTCTCTGCTTGGATTTCCCACCTTGCTATATTCTGCCCTGTCATAGGACAAAGCAGTTTCTTTACTAATCAATGGTAGTAAAACATATTCTCAGCATACAGAGGGGAATCCCGCATCAGGATACAGGGTTTATATAGAGTTTCTCAGGAAGGGGGTGGAACTTTTCAGGGTAGAAATTGGTGGGATTTCATGTTCAGAGATTGGGCTTTTTACTCTAGGGTGAGGGCAGGGTCCAGCAATTAGGACAGAACTTGGCAGTTGAAGGTCCTCTGGGGAGGGATCTGGCCACTCATGGAGCTCAGGGGGCTTACACCTTTCACTTCATTAACCTCCCACAGTAGTCAACAAATACCCATAAAACAAATTGGTGGAGCAATATTTTTATTGTATTTGGTCATAAAAGCTTTAATCTCAGAGATGTGTTTCTGTGTAACTGTCACTGCCATCTTGATTGGCTGGCTGAGGGGCAGAGGTCTTTGAAAACATAGGTTTTTTTAAAATCTTTTTTTAATATTCAACACTATTTACTGCTTTTTTAGAATTTCACATCATGCACCCTAATTCTGCTCACCTCCCAGTCCCCCCATATCCTCCCTCACTTCTGAAGCATCCCCCCAACAAAATTAAAAAAAAATCAAACCAAAACAAGCACACAGAGAAACCTGTCTTCATCTTTCCTGCCTCTTCAACACCTCTTCATTCCTCCTAGCAGCATTGGGAGCGTCGGTGTGTTATGCAGTGGACCAACCAGCCTTACTAGCAAATGTTCATTGGTCGGAGTCAAGGCCTCTGGTTTCCGGCACACCATCGCCACTGGATCTCACCGAAACTCCTCTTAGATATCTTGGATATCCCAAGTCATGGAGATGCTGCAGGTGTCATTCCATAGGACCAGATCCTTCAGGAGCTCCAGCAGGTCCTAGATGTGGTAGATGCCAGGGTAGACCAACACAAGGCTGGGCTATGGGCTTGGGTGGTAGCTGAGCTGGTCTGTCGGGGCCCCTGGGGCCACCTGCCTCAGGCAAGGGGCAGAGCCAGCTCCCATAGACCAGATCTTCAGGGTCAGTTCTCTCTTGTTCGTGGTGAGGGATAGAGTTATCTCTCCCGAGTTGGGGGAGCAGCTATCTTGCTGCAGTATCCAGTGAGGGTCAGGGCCAGCTTTCCCAAGGCCAGCAAGGGTGGAGCCAGCTCAGTATGGCCCTCTGATTTTATCACTCATGTTCCTATTGTTCCCTGTGGGTGATATGCAAAAGAGGCTGTCAGTGGTACTCAGGCCACATCAATAAGAAGCAATAAACATCATTTTCTCTGAAGCTATTTTTCTCTGTGGTGTTGGCAATCACTGAGCTTTATCACCAGACAGAGGCTTGCGACATATCCCAGAGTTGTCTTGATACTTCTGAGTACTGGAGTTACAGGTAGGAGCCACCAGGCACAGATGGAGTCTGGAGGTCCTTTAATAACACTATCAGTTAAGGCTCCCTTCCTATCAAGCTTTATTCCCCACTTATTCAAGAAGCAGAGTTGTCCCAAGCAAGGTTCAGACATGCGTTATAGCCTCACTCTTTGCTAGTCAAAATCCCGCTCAAATAACAACTTCCTTCTCCATTCGTTTTTTTTAATTTATTTATTTATTAAAGATTTCTGTCTCTTCCCCGCCACCGCCTCCCATTTCCCTCCCCCTCCCCCAATTAAGTCCCCCCCCCTCAGCCCG